>NW_015505692.1:551221-576988 GCF_001515645.1 Sinocyclocheilus grahami
ATATATATATATATATATATATATATACACATACACACACACATTATATATATTAGCATTAATATTATTATTATTTAATTTCTTCTCATTACAGTTACAAAAGTGATTTAGTCAAAAGCAGTGAGAGATTTTCTCTCACTGTTGTTTGATTAATGGCAGACAGGATGAATATTGCAATCTTTTAATAGAGCAAAACAGAAAATATTTAAATTTCTTACTAGACAACAAAACAACCAATATTTCAATGTCTTAACAGAGCAAAACAACCAATATTTCAATGTCTTAATAGAGCAAAACAACCAATATTTCAATCTCTTAATAGAACAAAACAACCGATATTTAAATCTCTTAATAGAGCAAAACAGAAAATATAAATATTTATTACTAGAACAAAACAACCAATATTTAAATCTCTTACTAGAACAAAACAACTGATATTTAAATCTCTTACTGGAGCAAAACAAACGATATTTAAATCTTTTAATAGAGCAAAACAGAAAATATAAACATTTCTTACTAGAACAAAACAACCAATATTTAAATCTCTTAATAGAAAACAACCGATATTTAAATCTATTAATAGAGCAAAATAACTGATATTTAAATCTATTAATAGAACAAAACAACCAATATTTCAATCTCTTAATAGAACAAAACAACCGATATTTAAATCTCTTAATAGAGCAAAACAGAAAATATAAATATTTATTACTAGAACAAAACAACCAATATTTAAATCTCTTACTAGAACAAAACAACTGATATTTAAATCTCTTACTGGAGCAAAACAAACGATATTTAAATCTTTTAATAGAGCAAAACAGAAAATATAAACATTTCTTACTAGAACAAAACAACCAATATTTAAATCTCTTAATAGAACAAAACAACTGATATTTAAATCTCTTACTGGAGCAAAACAAACGATATTTAAATCTTTTAATAGAGCAAAACAGAAAATATAAACATTTCTTACTAGAACAAAACAACCGATATTTAAATCTATTAATAGAACAAAACAACCAATATTTCAATCTCTTAATAGAACAAAACAACCGATATTTAAATCTCTTAATAGAGCAAAACAGAAAATATAAATATTTATTACTAGAACAAAACAACCAATATTTAAATCTCTTACTAGAACAAAACAACCGATATTTAAATCTCTTACTGGAGCAAAACAAACGATATTTAAATCTTTTAATAGAGCAAAACAGAAAATATAAACATTTCTTACTAGAACAAAACAACCGATATTTAAATCTATTAATAGAGCAAAATAACTGATATTTAAATCTATTAATAGAGCAAAATAACTGATATTTAAATCTATTAATAGAACAAAACAACCGATATTTCAATCTATTAATAGAGCAAAACAACCGATATTTCAATCTATTAATAGAGCAAAACAACCGATATTTCAATCTATTAATAGAGCAAAACAACCGATATTTCAATATTTTAATAGAGCAAAACAACCGATATTTCAATCTCTTAATATAGCAAAACAACCGATATTTAAATCTATTAATATAGCAAAACAACCGATATTTAAATCTTTTAATAGAGCAAAACAACCGATATTTAAATCTATTTATAAGTTAAATGTCTGACTTTCAGAATATTGTTTCTTCAGTCGGCTTCTAGACAGTTATATTATGTTGCGACTGTCGTCGGGTCACTCCCCACTAGAGCTGTCAAAATGGATAAACTACATTCAAATTTTGTTCT
Organism: Sinocyclocheilus grahami; assembly: GCF_001515645.1. Taxonomy (NCBI): domain Eukaryota; kingdom Metazoa; phylum Chordata; class Actinopteri; order Cypriniformes; family Cyprinidae; genus Sinocyclocheilus; species Sinocyclocheilus grahami. Next base: position 552,959 of record NW_015505692.1, read on the forward strand.
TAAATATTATCAATATTCGAATTATATTCGAATTTAAAAGGCATAATTTCAGTTAGGGGGAAAAAAAGCTTTTGGCTTCTCTCCTGAGTCCACAAGAGGGCGCATCGAGCAAAATATCACAAATGCACGTTTATTCAAAGCAATAAAATAACACAACTATCTTCGAAAAAAAGTGCATAATGTTTAAAATAATGTCTATAAACCATATATAATTAATTACATTGCTTAAACAATTAGAAACAAAACAGCATCATGTATGTATAGTTTAATACAAAGGACCGAAAACCAAATCACAAAGAGTACTTTTTTCATTTAAAAACATGAGATGCGTTAGGATGGGGGAAAACCACCATAAAGTCTCAAGAAATGTTTTTTAAAAGTTGAAGTTATATTAATTTTACATGGCTTTCTAAACATGCGGCTCTCTTGTGCGAGACGCGAGTGCAACGCTGATAGATATCCCTCTAAAAAAATGCTATAAATATGCGTTCTGTGTGAACGGCTTGGTTTCAGTTTTGACGTAAACAACATCTCCACAATGTTCTCTTTTTCTGCAATATTTTGAATGAACAACGCAGCAGCGCCGAATCCAGTGGGTTCAACTGGATAGACTAACAAAAGCATTCAAATGCAATGACACTTACATCGTCATGGCATCTTGTGTGCCACTGATAAGGCTGCCTGAAGCACACCTAAAATTCGAATGCAACGTTTTTGCATTGGATTTTTATTTTAAATTCGACAAATACTCAAAATTAGCCCTACTCACCATCCAAGCAGGTAACCCGTGGTAGTAAAGCTGTCCGGTGGTGATGAAATTCCACAGAGGGCTGTTGGGTAAAGCGTTAAAGTCCCCACATAAAACCACCTCACAGCGTCTTCCTTCACTCCTGCATTTTTTGATCATGATGTCAATTTCAGCAAACACGATGGCCAGCTGGGCGAGCTTCACATCTCCTCTCCTGGGGTTGAACAGCAGGTGTGTGTTGGCCACACATATGGGGCTGAACGCTTCATTCTGCCCTGCCATCGGCTGGAGGAGCAGCACAATGCCCACGTTGTCACGATCTAGCAGCTCACAGTCCGATTGGCGAAACTCCAGCAGATTGATGGAAAGCTGGGTAAAGCGGTCGCTGTGATAACACACCGCACAGCCATCCGTTTTGGTCCCAGTGCGGCGTTTGTAGATGCAGGTGTAACCTGGGTAAAAAAAAAAGTTCAATTGTTAATTGTCATTAACAGGAAACAACTTCTGAACACACCTGCAAATTCACAACTTATTACCAGTCTGACTGATTTCAACCAACAAACAAAGCTCTCAAATCTTATTTCCAGCCATGCATGTTAAAATCTGCATTTGGATTCGATGGCTTAGTATGCAAATGACACAGTCCAATTGTAAATGACACGTTCTGGCAAACAGGCTCTTCAAATACAAAATGAAGGTGACGTCTGAACTGCTGGACCCCTTTAATACTGCATTTGGAAGCACAGAGTGAAATGTATTATTAGTTTCGTAATACAGGACACTAAATAAACTATACATATACTATACGCATCTCCAACTTGATCTGCATACATACAGTACACTCACATAAATTGATATATACTATATCAAATTTCAACTGCTTGATTACTTCTATCATCACAAAATGTGAGCTATATTATCATCATGACTTGACTTGTCCTTATCTGCACATCATCGGGTCATTTATTTCATTATGCATGGTGCCATTATCTTCTCCACTGTACAGCTTACATTTGGGCCTGTTCTTCATATAAAACGATTGTATGACGTCAGAAGACGTCATACGATCGTCTGTTTGTATGACGTCTTGACGTATGACGTCTTGACGTTTGTATGACATCTTTCAGAAGACGTCATACCTTCTCCACTGTACAGCTTACATTTGGGCCTGTTCTTCATATAAAACGATTGTATGACGTCAGAAGACGTGCACCAGTCAAATGGACTGTTATGGAGTGCATCGCTTATGTTTGGTTCCTCACCCATGTCAGTCAGGACAGGATAGATCTGCTCTAGGAAGTGATCTTCTTGAACTTCCTGAAGACAAATAATCTGTACAAAAAAGGAAATAATGATATTGCTTCGAACCAACACCAGATATATTTATAGGTTTTGGGTTGTGTGTCGCCTTACGTCAGGTTCCCAGATCTGGAGCTCCTTCAGGATGGTCCGGAGTCGCTGGTCCCACACTAACACTTCCTCTGGACAGTGTGTGTACAGCTGTGGATTTGCTTCTAGCAGATCTTGAGCCAGGATGTTGTAAGACATGATGCTGAAGTCAAACACAGCAGCTGTGTCCCCAAAGGCCCCGGTGTGGGTTTCACTAAGATCCTCCCACACCCGCCACATCACTTCGACATAGAAAAAGCATGATTTTAATGGAAGACTGGGTAGTCAAAACAACTACATAGCACAATATATGAGTAAGTTACACTAGCAGTCAAACATCTAATCTTTAAATAAATAAAAACATTAATATTATGAAATATTACTACAGTTTACATTGATATTACATTACTTTCTGTCACTCACTTCCACATTGTGTTGAATGACAGACACTAGGGGTCACTCTTTGCAGCCCCAAACACCTCTGAGTATTAGTAGTAGTATATTATTATTTAATGCCATGTCAGCACCAAACACCTCTGATGTATTTAGAATAGGCCAATGAAAGTTGGGGAGTGGAGGAATTGTTCGAAGCTCCCGTTTACTTCTGCTGGCCAAAGCACTGAGAGATCTGCACAAGGTTAGTCCTGACCCAGAGGTAATGCATTAACTGTGTTTGGCAACCGTTTATGCTCTACGGACTACAAAGTTTAAGGCACAAGCCCTGGGTCTGACCCAGGAAAAGTTGGAGAGGGCGACAGAGGAAGGGATGACATTTTTTTTAGGGCCAGACACCATCGGGCCTCCGGACCAAGGTAGGTGCTTTTGTACACCGTTTGCCACAATTTCTAAGAGACAAGAGGCCTCCCAACATGGCAGACCTTGCTCCATCTTGCCGCAAGCTACCCAACGTGGATTCGCCGGACATTGTCCCTTTGGTGCCATTAGTGCAGTATCTGGATGCATGGCTAGCGGTGCCCAACCCATCACACTGGCTAATTAGGATGATCCGGCTGGGCTATGCATTCAAATTTGCCAGGTGCCCAGATACTTTGGTGTCCTGTTCACCTCACTAAAAGGTGAGGATGGTGGAGACAAGTCCTCTGCACAATCTGACCTGTGTTGCAGCCTGGAATTAAACCATGCCATGCTGGTTTTGTCTGGCCAAAGGAGAATGAGCCTGGTTTCTCCCAAGGTTTTTTCTCCATTTCTGTCACCGATGGAGTTTTGGTTCCTTGCCGTTGTCGCCTTTGGCTTGCTTAGTTGGGGACGTTTGACTGACTGCACAGACACTATTGGAAGAGAACTGAACTGGATGATGACGACAGCACTGAATCATCAATGGACTGACTTTAGCCAAAGACTATAGAATACCCAAGACATGTCACTCGTATCATTTTGAATGGGGTAAAATGCAACGCTCAATATGGCCACTCGATCAAACGAAGTTCCGCCTTCTGAGTAAAAGAGCCAATCACTAAAGTCATCGCATCACTGCAGCTGCTATTTAGAAGTCCCGCTTGCTATAGAAACACTCTGCATTCTGAGACGTGAGCCTAGGACTGCACATGCGCACTGGCTGGTCTAGCCTGAGAAATACGCTTTTTTAAACGCTATTTAAGCAAAATAAACAACATTTATGATACAGTTTTTGTTAGATTTCATTGGTGATTTCAAATATGAAATTTAATTATAAGCTTGGCGAACAGTTTTGGAGAATTTTTCCAATTCAAAGAGATGGGAGCTGCACTTGCATGCCCGAGAGCCATTTCAAAGATGGCCACCGAGTGACATGACTTGCCTTAAGGGGACTTTGCTTTAGCTGGAAAAATTACTCTTATTGTCCTCTTGCATTATTAACAAACTATTTTCCTGTTTGACACTGTAAAGCTGCTTTGACACAATCAGTATTGTATAAAGCACTATATAAAGGTGACTTGACTTGACATGCTGACGTGTCTCTGACACAAGATAGACCTGAAGGATGTGTATTTTCAGGTCTCGATCCTTCCTCAGCACAGGCTGTTTTCACAGTTTGCCTTCGAGGGACGGCATATCAGTACAAGGTCCTCTCCTTCAAGTTGTCCCTGTCCCCTTGTATATTTACAAAAGTCTTGGAGGCTGCCTTTGCCTTGACAAGGGAAAGGGGCATTTGCAACCTTAACTACCTCTACGACTGGTTAATCCTATCTCACTCTTGAGAGTTGTTGTGTGCTCACAGGGACCTAGTCCTTCAGCAACCAGGAAAACAACTAGCTATCCCCCATGCAGAGCATCGCTTTTCTCAGTGTGGAGTTGGTGGCCATGACAGCATGTCTTTCAGAAGATCCTGATCTGTCACCACACTTTTAGCCCTGGGACAAACCTTGCGTTTCTCTGTGCAGTAGTGTCCTTAGAAAAAGAGTCCAGGGCCTGTATTCACAAAACATCTTCAGGCTAAAAGTAGCTCATAACTCGCCAATTTAGGAGAAAATCTTAAAAATAATGGGCATGTCTGTTCTAAATTTAGGACTCCTACATTTTTGCTCTAGGAGTATTTCAGAAAGCGTTTCAGCACTAAAACTAGCTCCTAAATCTGTGAAGAGTTAGGAGCAGTGAAGAGGACTCCTAAATCACTAAAACCAAGCCACAAACTAACCTAAAATAGCTGTTGCCAGCAATCTGCCTCGGAACGTAAACATTTTAGAAACATTTGACGATAATGAGCTTTTATAAAGGTATCGCCTTTGGTTTTGGAGGTTATCCCAACTCCAAATTTTCCTTTGATTATGTCCTCGTTTTCATTAACCAATTGGGCAAGAAATAACAGCTGTTCTCGTGTCTAGTTTGGTTTTCTTTTTTGTTTGCATGTCTAACTGTCAGCCATGATTATTCTAACCTCTGTTAATTAAAAGGCTGTTTATATGCATATATGCATATGTTTACGAGAAGCATACAGGCTGACAATTAGCTGAACATATACATATACGTATATTATATTGTTTAATTAGTGACACTTAGCCTGCATTTTAAAATCTTTATTTGAATGTGGCAATTAACATTTTTAAACCTAACATTGCACTCTGCAATATTTCTATGAATAAATCTCTGACAGAGACCCCTCCCCTCTCCTATCAGCCAATCACTGTGTGCATAATTAGTAAGCATGCTGACATCATCCATAGCAACAAGGTAACCCCGCTCCCTTACTCTGAGCTTAAGACTTCTCTCTATCCCTTAGTAAATGTTTGTCTCAGCAGCTTTGTGAATAGGTTTTAAGAGAAAACTCTTACTGCTATTTAGGAGAACTCTTAGCGGTAAGATCAAATGTTTTGTGAATACGGGCCCAGATGTGTTATTGTTAGGGATATAAATGTTATGAGATTAATGTTTTAAATACATTTATGATTATACAAATAAGAAATGTTGGGGGGGAAATGCATACTTTTCAACATACTAAACTAACAGTAGGTGGCAGTAAGTCACTTAATGAGTGAGTCATTGAGTCATTCATTCAACTGATTCGTTCAAAACGCTGAATCATTCAGTAACAAAACACCGCAGAGTGTTGCTTGGAGAATGTGCAATACTTCTGCTGTGATTAGAGGTGTGCGATATTGACAAAATATCTCAATATTTTCTGGGATTTTATTAATAACGTTAATTAGATGATATTTTGCTGAGTGTGTTATTGTGCTGGTATCTTAAGGACTTTCGTGGACAGCTGACTTCTGAAGTTTTTGATATTCTTCATATTCTGTGTGGTGGTCAGATAGAAATTAATCTTTTCCAATAAGTTTAAATTGATTTGTACCTTTTTCTGGGCATTTTTACCTTTATAAAGCATTTTTTTCTAAACGTGTACATTATCTTATGAGTCAAATTCTTACATTTAATCATTGAATTAGAATAATAAGACATTTGGGCTGTTACCAAGCAAATGAAATCAGTATCAAAAAAATTTGCAATGCAGAGGAGAAACAGAAGCTGCGTCTGAAGTGGCGTTTAGATGCATTTACACACTGATTAATGCAGGACATGAATGCATTTAACCTGCAATTACAAATGCATAAATACTGTTCTGATATATTAAACATAAAACGTTGAATACTGATATTTGAAATTATTTAAATAATAAAAAGATACTTTAAATGTGAAATTAAAACCGCCAGTAGGTGGCAGCAAGTCACTGTTAATAAGTGAGTCATTGCAACTGAATGTGTGGTTTTTAGGCATTTTTTCTTCTTCTTAACCCTGTGAGGACCAACTGAAACACTTCCAGTCATATGCTCTGCCTGGCCCCCGTCAGTTCTGGAAGATTTGCAGCCTCGCTAGTCGCTACCTTCGGTACAATCGGTACTTGCGCTACTGAAGAAAAACAAGTACCGGCAGGAATTTAAAATGTTTATACCGACTTAGTACCATAGTATCGGTTCTCGTGACATCCCTACCAGAAAGTACTGTCAACAGGCAGAAAAAAAAAAATACAATTTCACCATGTTTTTAGGAATAAAATGTCACATAAATCAGTGTGAATGATATATGAACAACCCCCTCTATAAAACCCTTCAGAATGTACTGTATAGCGAGGAAAATAACGAAAATTTGGTGTATGTAAGCGCGGCTGAAATGAAGTAAAAAATTCAATTGACATCTACAAATAGATAAACTGCAATAAAATAAACACTTAAGTGTGTATTTTGGTTGTCTTTTCACTAGTCTGAAAAAAAGATATTTTAAAGAAGTAAAATAGCCCAAAATCTCAAAATTGACCAGTGCATGAAAAACACTGTTTGCCTGTAGTGTCTTGCATTAACGTTTGTAAAATATTTTTAAAATTAATTTCAGTAATTGAAACACAAGTCCAAACTTTTGTCTGGTGTTAAATATGGGGTTCCCACCTTCAATGCCGTCACTATCCTGAAGCGCAGGATAATAGCTGACGTCAGGAAACTGCACATAAGGGCAATAACACATCTGTGACAGCCCAAGGCCCACGGGAAAATGCCAGCCGATGGGCTCCGCTGGTGTCTGAACCTGCTGAGAGTCTGCAAGCAAAGCCGCCAAATCAAACACTGGGCTGCCAAGGGCTTCATTCCCAGCGTCAGAATCAAACCCCAGGAAGATGTCAGTGCTGGGATGAGTGAGTCTATTTGACATGGATGAATCCACCTCACGGTCTGTTTCAGCATGTGCATCAAGCTGGTTGAATGCAGAGAGCATGTTATCAATATCTGAGTGACTCTGATATTCAATACTGGAAAACTCAGAATCATTTGTTTCTTCTAGACACCCGAGCGCTGATTCTGAGAGGTTTACGTCACTGTTTGTCCTCTCTGACCGCCGACACACTCTCACACCAACGTTTCCGTCACACACAGATGCTGCAGGAGTTTCCATCTGATTGACGTAATGCAGTGGTTTGTGCACATCTTCATGCATTTCCTCCTTGTTCAACTCTTCTGGTGTCTTTTTCAGCTCACAGACGTCTAGTAGATCTACCAGCGCTCCGTGAGGACTCTCAGTGTCCGTGCGGTTTGGATCAGGACCGGTGGATGTTTTTACCGTGCTGTTCCACTGCAGTAACAGGCCCGTCTGCTGCGGTCCAGAAAGAGCACCGCCACCATCCCAAACCTCTTTGCCATTAACGTACACAAACGGCGCCTTGCACCACAGTTCTGTGGAGAGACAGAAGACATAAAAGTGACAGATCTATTTTGGAAAAATAAACATTTTCTGAAGCAACTGGTGCTGAAAAACTACAGGTGCCACAAACAAAATAAGTACCAAGGGCATGTTAAAAAAGGTCGATTCCATCCCCACTGCACTTCTGACACGATCCCAAACGAGATCCATATGAATGCATGCAATATCCTTGTTTCTGAAATGCAATGAGATCACATGCCAACCGAAACACGCGAGTATGTCACATGGGGTGTCAGGGGCTAGTTGTCACATCCTATTGAACAAATGCTTATTTCCTCTAGTAGTGGTTTCAAACACTTCAAAACATAAATTGCAATTTTTCCAATTAAAAACAATACAGGTTTGCGGTGTTAATTTGTAAGGCAGCAGAATTTGTCCAAAATGTTGTTATTATATATCAATCAATATGGCTATAAAATAACAATATTATTATTAATATTATTAAATAAAAATCTTAAATAAAACATCTCTTCCATCTTTATTTGACCCTCTAACTCTAGCAATCTCTATTCTAATTCTATTCTTTAAAAGACTTGCCTTTTAGACTTGCACTCGATTCATTTACTGCTTGTTTTCTTAAAAAAAACTAACACTAGCTTGCTCTATTCTATCTATTCCTTTTTTTATTTATTATACAATTAACAAAAGCAAAAAGGTCTCTAACACTAGCTTGCTCTATTCTTTTTCTATTCTATCTGTTTTCTTTTTATTTATTATATAATAAAAAAACCTTGCTATGTGTACTGCGTTAAACTAACAGACATGTTATAGCACTTGTATATCATTGTTCTTTTGTTGATTTTGATTTTGATTGAAGTGTCTGCTAAATGTATAAATGTAAATGTAAAAATATACAACAAATGACTAAATAAAAACAATATAAATGTTAATATTGCAATATTTCACTGTAAAAAAAAAGTATTTAAGGAAAGTAATGACATTTATTTTACATTACAACTGTACAATTACAATACTTTATGGCTGTTAAAATGTCATAATTTTCAAATGCCGGGGGGCTTGAGTGGAAATACGTAATGTAATGCGTGTTGTAAAGATCGCGAGTAAAAACAATGAACAACGAAGCACACAGCGTCTTCACGACATGGTGGCGGTGGCAGCAACAATACTACAGCGAGAATAAAAGTTACGCCTTCTTTCTTTGCGTGAACATTTGGGCGGCGTTATGCAAATCTTCCCACATAGTGATGTAGACATGTGGGGGCGTGTTAGAATGAGGCGTTTTAGGTAGGTGTGGCTGACTCTTAACTTTTATAAAGAATATCTCTTTGGATTTGAGACTTTAGTCTTTGCAGCTTTACAGATCTTCTTTATGCACCAAGAGCTTGTAACACTCCAAAGAGAAAGGAACAATTTTAATCACATCATATCACCCCTTTAAGGCTTTTAGTGTCATACTAGAGTTATATTCCTCTTGTCTGGGTTTGTTTCAGAGAGACTGTCAGTCTGTGTGTTAGTGGCGGAGATTTTAAAGGAGATTTCTTTCTGCAGCAGCACTACAAAGAACTACTCTTTGTTACATCAGAACTACAAACACATAAAGTGTTTAAAAAAACAATTAATTTAAGTGACTCATTCAAAAAGCTGATTCATGATTCATGGTATTTTTACACTGCTATTTTTATTGGAGATGTAGCAGCAGTTAATTCTGCAGTGGATCTGAAATAAGTTCCACTGGCAGAGCAAAAACACTGGAAACAAGAGAGAAAGTATCTACCGATATTGTGTCTAAAATGCAAGTTACTGAATAATAACTTCTTTTTTTAGTGAACAGTTGTGTCCCAATCTGCAGTGTGTTCTGAATATCAGAAGAACACATATCTGGGTATAAAGTGAACAATATAAAACCAGACTGACGTAAATCATTATTACATAACTATATAATGAAAGCAGATTTGATCTAAAAAGTCAAATCTGTGTTTTATGTTTTTCAATTATTTCAACTTACTGAACACAATGTCTTCGCTTTGATACATTTGTCAGTTTTTGCTCTTTCTTTGATTCACACGTATTCACTTTTTTCTTTCAGTGTTTTCATTTATAGGCATTTATGACAAGACATACAAATAATAACTGCAACAAGAAGAAACATTGACTTTTTTACTGCTTAAAGTTGGCTGGAGAGCCTATATCGCTTAATATGCTGTTGAAAGGCAGGTCATATGTCAAATGTTAATGCTAAATAAAGCAGTTTTACTGCTGTTGTTGTTGTCTTTTAACAGTACCAGTGTAAATCTTTCATTAGTTGTCGTTGTTAATAAAGAAAGGTTTGAAAATAAAGTGTGACAACTAGCCCCGGTCTATCCCAACACCGAGTACCGCGGTATTCCCATCCGCTTTATATTCTTTATACCGCTTTACTAACGCTCAAACACACGTGCCACGACATCTACACCGACACAAGCCACGAAACACCGTCAGCGTCTTACCTGAAGCCCTGCCGATGAGCCTCGAGAGCGGATACAGCGCGTGAAGCATCACACTCGATCACGATGACCGGCGGACTGCGGAGCGACTTTATCGCGACGCTACAGCATGACGTCACACGCAGCGCGATGACGTCACGCCCTACCTGTAGTGTTGTCTGTAGTTTTTGAGCAGATGATGGCGTGCGTCCCAAAGAATGCAATATATACATAATTAAATACAGTATATAATGCAGTGCACACCAGCAGGTTTAATCCGGGCAGAAGCCACCTCATGTTTGGTTAAGGGTGTATGCTGTTGTGCTTTTGGTTTAGGGTTATTAACATTTTAGACAGGAAGTGTAACAACAAACATATTCTAATAAAAAGAAAGATTTGTATATCTTTGTATAACTAGGTTAAAGAGATCCATTCTAAAAACTCCTCCATTTCTGTTTATTCTGACATTTGTTCATTTATATTGATATATATTATACATTTGTTCATGTATAGTTTTTATATTGTTGGCACTATAACATCTTTGTCCTCAAAGATATTCTTTGTTACTATGGAAACCCCAAACAGGTTTCTCTTGAATATGTTCATTATTTTCATTTTGTATGCACAATTCTTTATTTGTGAGCAAAACTGGTGCAAGTCCTCTTTGTGTCTTCATCATTTCCTTGCTTTTCATCCCTAGACTTATAAACAGCAAGGATTTCTGAGGATGTGTTTAAAGACAGGTTCATGTTATAATAATGCGCTTCTCTGTGTGTATACATGAACTAATGTTGGTGCTGTTGTTGATATAAGTGTAGATGCTGTCAAAGATTTCATCTTGTTTTCTCTGATTATGTTTGCATATGTTTTGCAATTAAAAAAAGGGAAAAAATGATAATAAAATAAAACTTTATTGCACAGAACTTGATTTCTGAACTTATTTGTATTGTTTTCTTTGTATGCATGGATTACTTGGGTTGCTACCGACATCTGGAGAACATTTCATGTCAACAGCACCTTTAGAAATATATTTAATGAGAAAAATGGTGACCTGACAATACTTTCTGTGTGAGTTTTCGGTGACATAGAATGGAAAGATTTGCGGCTTCTAACCAATACAGTTATTTAAATCTCTTTTAAAATAATTCATAATTGTTACCTAGTAAATCATAAACTTGCTCCTTTTGTCATCGCTTTGAAGAATCAATTATTGAACTTATTTTGGGGTTGTTTATTGCAAAGTATTTTGGATTGATTTTTCACATTTGATAAAAAGCAATTTATCCCCAAACTTTTGTATCAGTCAAAAATTGTGCTTTTTGGGTGACTCTTTGAAACCAGACCAGATGTTTATAATTATTTATTACTATTTCTTGGAAAATTCATAAATGTAAATAAAAAAAAACACCTCTTTTTTATTCCCAAGGAAGATACTGATGTATATTTGAGGAATTCTATATAGGATATTTTAAGTAGTTCTAAAAACTACAAATATAAGCTATAATAATAAGAATTTCATGTACAGTAACCCTCTTACTATGTTGTCTTCATGATTGTAAATATAATTTTTTTTGCATAATAAAAATAAATTTAGATGTGTTAATGTTAAAATGACATCATTTTTGTTAAATTGTGTTTATTCTATTTACAGTATCTGTTATATATTTTATGACTGAATACGATTGTTGTTTTGAGTCCATAAAAATCAGTTTTTGTAAAGAATACTGGATGACTGACTTCTGCTGTGGTTATACGGTAAGATGGGTAAAATACATCCTCTACAAACAGCTGAAACTGCAACATACAGTACTTACTGATGAGTTTAAACACAGAATGCAACATGATGAAATAAATGGAAACAATTGCTAAATTTGTTGTAATAGCTACTGGTCAGTTATTAAAGCACAAACGGCCTCCTACCTCGGAAAAGAGTTATCAGAAGACAAAAACATCCTTGAAATTGTTCAGATGGAATACAGTAAATCTCATACTCAGATCAAAACATGTATGCATTCTCTTTCTTTTTTTACATATGTGACCCTGGAGCACAAAACCAGTCATAAGGGTCCATTTTTGGAATTTACGCATCATCTGAAAGCTGAATAAATAAGCTTTCCATTGATGTATGGTTTGTTAGGATCGGACAATATTTGAAAATCTGGAATCTGAGGGTGCAAAAAAATCTAAATATTGAGAAAATCATCTTTAAAGTTGTTCAAATGAAGTTCTTAGCAATGCATATTACTAATCAAACATTAAGTTTTGATATATTTACGGTAGGACATTTACTAAATATCTTCATGGAACATGATCTTTACTTAATATCCTAATGATTTTTGGCATAAAAGAAAAATCTATCATTTTGACCCATACAATGTATTGTTGGCTATTGCTACAAATATCCCCCAGCGACTTAACACTTTCATCCAAAGTGAGATTGCATTCAAGCTATATATTTTATCAGTTCATGCATTCCCTGGACACCTCATGCCAGATGCATAAACAAACAAACAAATGAATAAACAAATTAGTCAATCTTTGATTAATAAACATGTTTTGTTCTCAGCATGAACATACGTGAGATTAATTTCATCTAAAGTTCTTAGGATTTTTTGTGATTAAGGCAGGAGAGCATCATTTCAACTAATCATTGGCAATAACAGCTACATTAGCAAATGTGTTTCATCCATGCAGTTCATGCACTGCCGTGGCAATTCCTTTGAAACAAAAAGAGAAATGCTTCCAGACAGCACATGAATGATGATACTACTTTTGAAGTGCTTTGCTGCAGTTTGAGCAGACTGCAGGAATGTGTCTGCATGCATTTGACTAATGACTTTCTCTCTGCATGCACAGGTGGATTCCAGCAGTAGTGCAGGTGTCACATATACACCTGTTGCTAAGACACATAAACCAGCTTCATACTGGACAACACTAGACCTTCATATGACACTGTTGAACTGTATGAAGAGTGATGAAGACATCAGTGCTCACAGTCTCTCTCTGGACTCCCTCAGCTTGACCGACTATGAGAATCCACACGACGGGATTCTGGAGGATGAAGGCGACACAGAGCCGGACGCTCAGGGTAAGAACCGGATTAAAACTGTAGATCTGAATCAACAGCGCTCAAGGTTCGTGCTGAGAACTTGAGATGAGGCCTAGTACAGGATGCATAATATGCATTTAAAAAAAAAAAGTTGTGTTTATAGTTCATTTCAGTTTTGAGTATTTCAATAACCCAGAAACATGTTATCATATTTCTTTATAAATCTTTCAAATGTATTTATTTGTAATATTTAATCACATTTAATAAATGCATTTTCATTGGGACAAGGTTGAATGACACGTGCGGTAATTAAAATCTGTTTTGAAATGACTGATTGTAGTTTTATCAGTAGGACATACTACTACATTCAACATATCAAATAAATAAATAACGTAATTATTAATGCTTTGTCACAGAACCTGCGTAAGACTAATGACTAACTCTGCCACCATTAACCTCAACCATCATGGAGTCGGTCCTCTGGGAGCAAAAGCCCTGGCCATCGCTCTCGTGGTAAGACTGGCCGTTTCTGATGCTCTGCTGATCTACAGCTGATGCTCTGATGCTGATCTCAGACGCTCTGTGTGTGTAGACGGACATGCACACCACAACACTGGAGCTGGCAGACAACTCCCTCTTAGCCGAAGGAGCCAGATATCTCACAGAGATGCTGAGGGCCAATTTCACCATTCACAATCTTGTAAGTCTATTTTACTATTCTCATTTACCTGGTGTGATGAGTTTGTCCAGTAGAGGACAGCAAAGCATTAACTTCTGGCATCTTCCAGGATCTTTCTGACAATCACCTTCAGTCTGCTGGAGACAGTGCGTCACTAAGATGCTCCTGGAAAACATTTCCATTAAATCATTCAAACTTGTCAGGTTTCATGCATATATGCATACAGCACGATCAGATGGTAAACCTGATTCACAGTGAGACAGAACGCAATGTTTATGTTCACAGGGAATACATTTGCTGAAGATGAAGCCAAATGGTTTGCAGATGCGTTTCAAGTTCAAGTGCCACCGTCTGTTTATGCAACATAAATCTAGTTAAACAGATCGATCATCCAAAGATGACAATTCTGTCATCATTTACTCAACCTCATCCATATGACTTCCTTTCTTTGGCAATACACAAATGGTAACTAAACCATTTTACATTTACATTACATTTACATTTAATCATTTAGCAGTGCTTATATCCAAAGAGATTTACAAATGAAAACAATAGAAACAATCAGACCAACGAGAGAACAACAGTATACAAGTGCCATGACAAGTCTCAGTTAGTCTAGCTGCTAGACTCTAGCACAGTACACGTAGCTAGGTTTTTAAAAAATTAAATAATAGAATGGAATAGAACAGAACAGAATAGGTAAGTGCTAGTATTAGTTGGTCAGGTGCTGGCGAAAAAGATGTGTCTTTAGATGTTTTTTGAAAATGGCTACAGACTCAGCTGTTTCAAATTGAGATCGGGAGGTCGTTCCAGCAGCTGGGCACAGTCCAGGAAAAGGTCCGTGAGAGTGATTTTGTGCCTCTTTGGGATGGCACCACGAAGTGCCGTTCACTTGCAGAACGCAAGCTTCTGGAGGGCGCATAAGTTTGAACTAGTGAGTTTAGGTATATTGGTGCAGCGCCAGTGGTTGTCTTGTAGGCAAGCATCAGTACCTTGAATTTGATGCGAGCGGCTACTGGTAGCCAGTGTAACCTGATGAGGAGAGGAGCAACGTGAGCTTTTTTTTGGCTCATTGAAGACCACTCTCGCTGCTGCATTCTGGATCAGTAGCAGAGGCTTGATAGTGCATGCGGGGAAGGCCCACCGAGAGAGCCAGTCTGGAGAGAACAAGAGCTTGGACAAGAAGTTGTGTGGCTTGCTCTGACAGGAAGGGTCTAATCTTCCTAATGTTGTATAAGGCAAATCTGCAGGACCGGGCCGTTGTAGCAATGTGGTCTGAGAAGCTTAACTGATCATCGATCACAACTCAGCTTCTGGCTGGAGTTATGGTTGATTAACCCAACTGTATAGAGCAGCTGTGATGAAACGATGGGTTTGCTGGAAACACAAGCAGTTCTGTCTTAGTAAGGTTGAGTTGAAGGTGAACCTTCATCCAGCTAGAAATGTCTCTCAGACAGGCTGCAATGCGAGCAGCTACCGTCAGATCATCTGGTTGGAATGAGAAGTAGACTTGAGTGTTGTCAGCATAGCAGTGATAAGAAAAGCCATGCTTCTGAATGACAGAACCTAATGCCTACATGTAGATGAAGAAGAGAAGTGGTCCAAGTACTGAGCCTTGAGGAACCCCAGTAGCAAGCAGCTGTGACTTAGAAACCTCACCCCTCCAAGACACCCTGAAGGACCTACCTGAGAGGTAAGACTTGAACCACAGGAGTTGCTTCATTTATTTGGCAGTGTAATCAAAGCGAGTCTAAATGCGTGATAAATCACAGCTGATGGACATGGAAGTGTGTAAGTGCTATACTGCACGTTTTGACAAGTATAGTCTGGGTGTTTCTGGATACAGTAAACTATCAACAGTATGCAATATTATATAATAATGAAATGTTAAGAGTAGAATGCTAATCTGATCATGGACTAAGAGTTTCAGATTTTTTAAAACTGCAGATATTCAGATTTGATATCCAGCCTCACTTGTAGGAGGGGAAACAACTCACTTTATTTTAATTTGACGAGCAGAAAAAAATGAATGCTGGTGAATCTTTTGTGAAGGTCTGAAGCGGATCACAGCATTGAAAGGATTTATGGTTCATAGTTGTATTTTACCACCATCTGGTGGCAGCAGGAGTCATTTCTCCACATCAGCAGGTTTCTACACAACACTTGCAGTGAAATCAAGGACAGTTGACTTCAAATGTCTAAGAAAAATGAATTGCAGTGTCCCAGTTTTCACACACTTGCTACAGAAATGGACCTGCATGAAGCTGCAGAGAGCAGACGGGTCGACCGGCGCACATTTGGGGCATTATAACTTTGCACTTACTGAAATGCAATATTACTGAACACCAAACATTCAGTCATGTGTTCTGTCCTTTCCATTTCTGATTGAATGCTTCTTATGTGAGTGCATTGAATAAAACCACTCATTTCTTACCAGTTTATTGTGCTTTTCTTTCTTTCTGAGAAATGCTGCTGAAAGCACATAAATGCATGTTACCTGTCAGAGCAAATGTATTAACATGCATGTCTCAAAACCTTCTCATTAATTTTTTTTGACCTTTGAAGAGTATTAATAAATAAACCACGTGTTTGTGGAATAGTAAAGCAGGGGAGGTTTATGGTTTCTAATCTTTCAGGCGTGAGAATAACAAACCAAGTGACCTCAAAGCATCCTAAGCATGTGACCAAACTAGAAGCTCTTGTCACCACATCCGGCCCTGAACATGAAGACGTGGACCAGACTCTTGCACTGTAACTTACTTTCATATTCTCCAGAAGCCTTGCATGCGTGTTAAACAAAACCACACACACACACATCAGTAATATGTGTCCAGTGTTAGTTCCGTGTGAATCGGAGTCTGAGTGAACACAATCAATCAATGTCTTTTCTATTTCTTAATATTAATGCAAATTTGCAAAACAAAATGTTGGAACACTTCACAAACCTAACTACCAAATACCAAACCATATCCTAACAACGCCCCTCAGCTGTTATAAAATCACTGTAAACCCGTGCCTAACAACGCCGCTTCACAGGGATTATAGCTTTTATAAAACGATTATTCCATGTTTTATAAAACATAGCAATTATCTTTTCTTTTTCCGCCCATAGTGAAAATAAAGTTCCAGAGTGGGTGGAGCTTAAGTGCGGTTTTCTCGCCCCATCTCTCTGATTGGTGGAGGCTGCTTTGAGAATGTATTTTTTCCTACATCAATTCAACATGATTGTTTTAAACATAAGGGTTAGGGTAACCACTGATTAACAAAAATGTCCCTATGGAGGAAATGAATGGAGCTTTTACGGTTAAAGACTCGACTGACACAAGGCACAGAAAACACCAAGCCGTTCCCATCTAACCTTCCCAGCGATGGCCACGGGACGCTCAAAGATGCCATGCATGCCCAGAATAGCCGACTGCGGCGGGTTGATGATGGGAGTCCCGAACATGGAGCCGAACACTCCTCCGTTGCTGATGGTGAAGGTGCCGCCGTCCATGTCCTCCACAGCCAGCTCGTTCTTACGAGCCTACGACGAAAACACAGGAAAACAAGTCAGAAACTGGCACCCAATCCCACAATCTAGCAGATGTGTTCAATATTTAAATGAAAAACAGCCTTCTTTCTCTTCTCTAGTTTGCTTAATCTAGTCGCGTAATAAATCTGCTACTACACATCATGACCACTGTTGGCTCTTTGGAGGATTACTGTGTTCTTTGTATAAAAGCGTCTGCGAAATGCATAAAAGTAACTGATTAACGCTCTTAGAAATGTCATTAGAGTCATAAACCGCAGCGTTTTTCAGAAATTACACGGTTCGATTTTTCCCCTTCACTTGACATCAGTTTGACCAATGATACCACCGCTGTTTTTTTAGGTCATGTAACATATTTAGCTAAATAAAGATTTCTGGTTAGTCGCTCCATTTGCAGCTGAACAAGCGTGTCTTCAGACAGCGGCTCTCACCTTCTCTCCCAGCTCGTTAATCGCTTTCTCGATGTCTGTGAAGTTCATTCCCTCCACGCCTCTGATCACGGGAACCACGAGCCCCTGAGAGACGCAGATGAGAACGTGTTCAACACACAGGGCCCAGAAACACCTGCACATTACTACAGCGACGATGACGGATATTATAAGACTAAACATCTGCTGTTATGGAAATCATGTCACCATTCTAAAGTATGATTTTTCTGAAAGAAGTCTCTTCTGCTCACCAAGGCTACATGTGTGTGAACTAAAAACAGTAATATTGTGAAATATTATGTTTTCTATGCGAATATTTATTAGTAAACTGTAATGTATTTCTGTGATGCGCAGCTGTATTTTCAGCATCATTACTCCAGTCTTCAGTGTCACATGATCTTCAGAAATCAGTATAATATGCTGATCTGCTGCTCAAGAAACATTTCTGATTATTATCAATGCTGAACACAGTCGTGCTGCACAATATTTCTGTGGAAACCGTGATACATTTTATTTTCCAGGATTCACAGATGAATAGAAAGTTCAACAGAACAGCATTTATTTGAAATAGAAATCGGTTATAACATTATAAATGTCTCACTTCTGATCAATTTAATGCATCCTTGAGGAAAGAAAGTATTAATTTCTGCATAAGAGGCATAAATGTGCAGGATTTACCTTCGGGGTCGCGACTGCCACACTGATATATATGCTGATCTGCTTCTCGAGAAACATTTCTGATTTCTGTCGTGCTGCACAATATTTTTGTGGAAACTATGATGCATTTTATTTTTCAGGATTCACAGAAGAATAGAAAGTTCAAAAGAACAGCATTTATTTGAGATATAAATCTTTTGTAACATTATAAATGTCTTTACTGACACGTTTGATCAATTTAATGCATCCTTGATGAATAAAAGCATTAATTTCTGCACAAGAGGAATAAATGTGCAGGATTTACCTTCGGGGTCGCGACTGCCACACTGATATCCACATAATCCCGATACACGATCTCTTTGGTTGTGTCATCAATGACTGCGCAGATTAAAAACAACAACAGTTAATAGCTTCCAATATATATTTCACTTTTTCAAGTTTATATCTCACAATTGCAGTTCCACAATACACTGTGAAATAACTGGGAGGGGTGTACTCACTTCTGTGCGATACTGTATATATATATATATATATACTGTATATACAGCAGTATGTTCAAAGGAACACTGAATTTCAACTGAAACAGGAAGACAAGGCAGGACAAAAGCAGTTTTTATTAATATTTAGATTTTTTTTTCTTGTCCTGTTTTTAATTTAAAAGTTTTGGTAATTTTGTCACGTGTTTGTAATTTTTGTCTTTATATTATTTTTAATTATTTTTAGTTATTTTAGGCAACTAGCTGAAATAAAATAAGTGTAAGTTTTAATAATTTATTATACTTAACATTCATTTTATTTCAAGTAAAACTAAGCACAAAAGTAGTTAAGGTGGAAGAATACTGTGTTTATTAATATCTTTACACTTTATTTGCTCTGTTTTATTCTGTGAAACCTTACTACGTATATGTGAATAACCGTTTTATAAAAGCAGTAACCCCTGTGAAGCCATGGTTTACAGTGAATTTATAACAGCTAAGGGGGTTTTATATCTCCGCTTCGCGTCGTGCCTAACAACACCCCATAGCTGTTATAAATTCACTGTAAACCACGGCTTCTTGGGGCTTATTGCTTTTATAAGGAACAGTTACTCGCTCTCATGTCGTTCCAACTTTTCTTCTGTCAAATTCAAAAGCAGATGTTTCGCAGAATGTTCACGCTGCTCTTTACCGTCCAATGAAAGCGTACGGTGATAACGGCAGTACATGTGACTGGTGCACTATTTTCCAGGTCTCTGAAATCATGTTTTTGTGTGAGAAACAGACTGAAATCATCAGAAGACTTCAGAAGTGTATTTATAACGGTTAAGGTATTTTACATTCCATTTGGGAGACTGGCAGACATGGTTACCATGAACTGCTTAAAATACAATTAATATTCAGTGATCTGATGGATTAAAACCACTGATCTATTGAAGTGCACTGCACTGAACTACGGCTTCGAAAGTGTGCAGCGACGCCTGCAATCAGCCTGATAATTAAAATGAGGAAAATGTGTGTTTGGTTGAGTTTTAGAGAAGCGCTTCAGTTTACAGATGTTCATCCAGTCAGCATTACGAACTATACTTGGATTATTTGAAACAATCGTATTCTCTTTAGCCGGACATTACTGAATATGATTGGAATATCTGAAACAATCATATTGGTTTTAACGGTTACCCTTTCAAACACATTAGATTATCATATTTTGTCAACAGCTCAAATGGCAAAGCATATTGCTTTTACATGTTTCTTTTTCAAAACAGTGATACGTTTAATAATCCAAGTGTTATTTTTCTCATCACCAGCACATTTGTATTAAAACCATTTAATCGCCATGACACGCACACCCACAAAAATGCCCATTCCTAATTTCTATTTTATTTAATTTTAATAATCCCAGGAAAAACTCTTCAGCTGCATCAAGCTAACTTTGAGCATTTAAGGTGCGTCTCCTTTCTGAAGCACTGATGGAGGATGTTGTGGACAGCAGTCTGGCCAGGTTTTGAGTGAAAAGGGCCGAGACTGTAATTCTCTATTTTCCTGTCTCTAACACCGTTTAGCCTCTCCGGTTTCTCCGCTAACGGAATTAGGACCGTCCCAAGACACGCGCTCTCAGAGAAAGGAGAGAAGACGTGATAAAAATCTTCACTTTCCAGAGGCTTCAAATCTTATTGGCCTGTCATAATAGCCCATAACGTTCCCATAAGCGTCTCGCACGCTCCCTCCGCAGGCGCGTCTCGGGGGACACCGAGGCAGATGCTCGCGGGCCGCAGACGAGCACGCTCCTTCGACTCCAGACCGGCAGAGTCTTCCTCCAACCCATCGATGCCAACCAGATTAGCGGCAGAACGGCTGAAAGCCAATACGGCCATTTGCGCTGGGGAGAAATCCTCAAAGTGTCCTCTTCAGGGGTTAGCGAGGGAGGTTGTGGACATTAACGTTTCCTTGTAAATTAATAAAGCCCATTTTGCCCTTCTTATCTTTGTTTTGACCAACATTAGGACCAAATATTTACATTCCGCGCTTTAAGTGGCGATCGGGTTTCAGAAATCTCTTCCTGTAGGACAGATTCCAATCTATAACCATTTGGATGGGCATTGCGGAGCTTCTAATCAGGTTTGGCCAATAAGCAAAATTTTCACAGGCCCGTCGACAGACCTTCCTTTCAGGCTTACAAGTCTGTTTTGTGCACAAATTAGTGCTGTCAAATGATTAATCGCATCCAAAATAAAAGTTTTCGTTTACATAATATATGTGTGTATACTGTGTATATGTATTATGTATATAGAAATACACACACATGCATGTATATATTTCAGAAAAATTTTGTTTTTATATATTAAATATATTTATTTATAATATAAATTATATGAATATAAATACAGACACGTAAATACATGTCAATATTTTCAAAATATATACATGCATGTGTGTGTATTTATATATACATAATACATATACACAGTATACCAAAATAAAAGTTTTTGTTTACATAATATATGTGTGTATACTGTGTATATTTATTATGTATATAGAAATACACACACATGCATGTATATATTTCAGAAAAATTTTGTTTTTATATATTAAATATATTTATTTATAATATAAATTATATGAATATAAATACAGACACGTAAATACATGTCAATATTTTCAAAATATATACATGCATGTGTGTGTATTTATATATACATAATACATATACACAGTATACACACATATATTATGCAAACAAAAACTTTTATTTTGGATTAATCGCGATGCATCGGCATAAAATTCAACGATGCAATGCATTGATTAAAAAAAATATAAGTTGGCATTTGTATCATGATGCATTGTTTCTCTGCATTGATGAAACCGATCTATTTATATATAATAATTAGTAGATGCGCTATACTGTAATTATGTTGAAAGTGAGCAGTAATTTGTGATCAATATTTTATATTTAAATAGACTTCTCCTCTCTAAACTGAAGCGCGGTCTCTCATCACCACTGCTGCTACACGAATACGACGTATCACAACACTACAGAGACCGAGGCGAGTCCCGAGAGTCACATAGAATATAGATTAACATGGCTGTCTGTCTGAACCAAAGAAATAAAAGCGAACTATCTGTATCATATTCAATGGCATGGCATCATATTTTTACCATTGCATGAAACGAATCGAAATTGGATTGCACTGCATCATAACAGGTGAATCGTATCGCATTGCATCCATAGCTGCTTCATATGTATCTTTGATGCATCGTATCACTGGGAATGCATCAATATGCATATCGCATTGGCCTCAGTTATGGAGATGCACATCCCTAATATGTATGTAACTTTAACAATGATTTATTATTACTCTTTTTTTTATGCACCGAGTTGGAGTATATATCTAGACATAATAGTTCTCAGTTGAAAATATTAATTCCTCTATTTTAATCGATTCTCATTTTGATGAAACAAAATGATCGATCCTTTCAGATGATCCGTGAACAAAACATCACTAAACATTATTTGTAGCACGCCTGACATCTAATAATTGCAATAAGCTTTGTGTAGCCTCACGTGAACCGATCACATCTTCCTCTTTACTACTACTTACAGCACCAAATAAACATTAACATCAAGGGTTGATCTTGAAAGAAAAAGAATAACTTACTGAAATGAATCATGTCTCATGTAATCAATCAGTAAGTGTTTTAAGAGCAGAAAGATGTCAATAAAACAGTTTATGATCAATGTCACGCTACATCACGTTTATCTCAGGAAAGACATTCAATGTCCATAAACTCGATAGAAAACAATAACTCTAAAGAGGAGCATTTTGATAAATATATGCATTATATTACATATTATATTTTGTACTGAACCCGTTTTGTACTGAATGTTTATATTTCAACAACAAACTGGAGTAGAAACAATTATATAATTAAAAATGAATTATAATACATTTTTATTATAAAAACGGCCTTATGTGCAATTTAAATATTTGTTTACAAATCAATTGAATATAGTAATATAGTAATGTACCAAAAGAGGGGGATAATTTTATAGTTTACAGCTTTAGTTTGATGCACAATAATCGAAATGAATTGAGATCAAAAATACAGGCTCAAATGGTGAAATTTTTCTCAATACCTAGCCCTAGTGTCATGTTTCCATCTTCACACTATCCCCAGACTTCCATTTGTGCTATTTCAAAGTTAATCACTTCTTTACTCCGAGATGTAGAAGATCCTGATAACAAAACTGTGTACTAGGTGAGCACCAACCTTTGACTGGCAGGGTATTAAAAACACATTTCAAAGAACCAGTGACTGTATAATCTGGAGTAGGCTGGTTTGCTTTTACAGGAACAAACCTCATATCGACTTCATTGAAGGTTGTGAGCATGGCACAGGTGGTCTGCGCTTCCTTCAGCCGCTGAGCGATTCGCTGTCTCATGCGGTTCATCTTCACCTGCAACAAAACCACAAAAGGGCTGAGAAACAGAACACGGGGCCTCAGCAGAATTTGTGCCATTTATTAATATCAGTTAACACTATTAAAGGAACACTCCACTAATTTTGAAAATAGGCTCATTTTCCAACTCCCTTAGAGTTAAACAGTTGAGTTTTACCGTTTTCGAATCCATTCAGCCGATCTCCGGGTCTGGCGGTAGCACTTTTAGCTGTAGCTTAGCATAGATCATTGAATCTGATTAGACCGTTAGCATCTCGCTCAAAAATGACCAAAGAGTTTCAATATTTTTCCTATTTAAAACTTGACTCTTCTGTAGTTACATCGTGTGTCGCAATGATATTACGCAGCGCCTGAAAATAGTCCCCAGCACGCTCCCTGTGCAAGCAGGTGGTCACGTTAGTTATGTTGACAGAAGTTAGCCTATTTTCAGGCGCTGTGTAATATAATTGCGCCTGCTGCACCAATGTTACGGCAGCAAAGTTCCTTGATTATTATGCCGGAATGAGAG
>NW_015505692.1:577641-584630 GCF_001515645.1 Sinocyclocheilus grahami
TTTCCAACTCCCCTAGAGTTAAACAGTTGAGTTTTACCGTTTTCGAATCCATTCAGCCGATCTCCGGGTCTGGCGGTAGCACTTTTAGCTGTAGCTTAGCATAGATCATTGAATCTGATTAGACCGTTAGCATCTCGCTCAAAAATGACCAAAGAGTTTCAATATTTTTCCTATTTAAAACTTGACTCTTCTGTAGTTACATCGTGTGTCGCAATGATATTACGCAGCGCCTGAAAATAGTCCCCAGCACGCTCCCTGTGCAAGCAGGTGGTCACGTTAGTTATGTTGACAGAAGTTAGCCTATTTTCAGGCGCTGTGTAATATAATTGCGCCTGCTGCACCAATGTTACGGCAGCAAAGTTCCTTGATTATTACGCCGGAATGAGAGTATAGTTCCAAGCCATATCGGCCTAGAAAATCTCAACTTTTCATTTTCCGTCGGTCTTAGTACACGATGTAACTACAGAAGAGTCAAGTTTTAAATAGGAAATTGAGTTTTACCGTTTTCGAATCCATTCAGCCGATCTCCGGGTCTGGCGGTAGCACTTTTAGCTGTAGCTTAGCATAGATCATTGAATCTGATTAGACCATTAGCATCTCGCTCAAAAATTACCAAAGAGTGCAGCAGGCGCAATTATATTACGCAGCACCTGAAAATAGTCCCCAGCATGCTCCCTGTGCAAGCAGGTGGTCACGTTAGTTATGTTGACAGAAGTTAGCCTATTTTCAGGCACTGTGTAATATAATTGCGCCTGCTGCTCCAATGTTACGGCAGCAAAGCTCCTGGATTATTACGCCGGAATGAGAGTATAGTTCCTCGCCATATCGGCCTAGAAAATCTCAACTTTTCATTTTCCGTCGGTCTTAGTACACGATGTAACTACAGAAGAGTCAAGTTGGGAGTTGGAAAATGAGCCTATTTTCAAAAATAGTGGAGTGTTCCTTTAATATAAAGACCATTTCAATGCACTTTTTTATTTGGCCATTGGGTTTCTTAAAGAGCACAGATTGTGTGATTAGGGGCACTGATTCAACCATTAGGCATCACTCAAAATGTTCATGAAAATCTTTAAATGGCATTTAACACTGTTTCATATATGTGACCCTGGACCACAAAACCAGTCATAAGTGTACATTTTTGGAAATTGAGTTTTATGCATCACATGAAAGCTGAATAGATAAGCTTTCCATTGATGTATGGTTTGTTAGGATAGGACAATATTTGGCTGAGATACAACTATATGAAAATCTGGAATCTGAGGGTGCAAAAATATCTAAATATTGAGAAAATCATCTTTAAAGTTGTTCAGATGAAGTTCTTAGCGATGCATATTACTAATCAAACATTAAGTTTTGATATATTTACAGTAGGACATTTACAAAATATCTTCATGGAACATGATCTTTACTTAATATCCTAATGATTTTTGGCATAAAAGAGAAATGTATAATTGTGACCCATACAATGTATTGTTGGCTATTGCTACAAATATCCCCCAGCGACTCAACACTGCTTTTGTGCTGCAGGGACACATATACATTGCATTTCATTTGGTAAAAGACACCTTGATTATCTTTCACTACATTTGTACTGTTCAAGTTCTTGCATTAAACATTTTGAATCAAACGCTGACAGGCTCTACTGATTTGTAAGGTGGGAAAAAACCTATCAAGCCATTTCAGATCAAATACAGAGATACTGAGTATCATCACAGAGACGAAGATGATCCAGATATAACTTTTGAGCCATGTTTCAGTCACAGGTGACATTAAAGGCATTAAAATCTAACATGATCAACTGCAGAAGTTGTTGTGTATTAACTTGATGGCAGACGTTACGGCACACAAGTAACAATTAGTCTACTTCATGAATAAATGATTAAATATATAGTCTCCTTTAATTAAATTGGTCTAATATTACTCAAGATCCTAACAGTATGAGCACATCAGTGTCTTTGTAATGCACTAAAACGATAAAGCAGCTATATTTGGCATAAAATACATGTTTTACTTACTACATCTCAGGAAACTTTTCTAGAGTTAAAATATATTATTTGTTGAAGTAAAACGTCACCTACAAATATCTGCTTATGTACAAAAACATCTTCTGTTCTCGTTCAAACTCACGTACTGTAATGTATTCATGCCCCCTGAAAGAAATGCTCACTTAATGTGACCTAAAAACATATATATATATATATATATATATAGAGACAACTTTATTACCGTTTAAACAAATTTTGTAAATGACGAATCTAACAAACCAGACAGACAAGACAAAAAGAAAAAAAAAGTATAAACAATCCATTTAAATAACCCACTTAAAGTAGGAATCAAACATGCTGCTGATAAATAGGTCATAAACATGCGTCAAAAGTGCTTGCCTTGCATTATTGTACTTTTAAACTTAAGCGTTCACTTAATCAAATTTAGCTAATATAGACATATTTGTGAAAAATCTGTTGAATCAATAGGCAGTGCAGGACCAATAAGTACAGCAAGTATAACTCAATATCCGTAACATAATTCTTCAAATAAAGTTCTGTGTTTGAACATGCTTCTCGTGTATAAAAAGTATCTGCACACATAAGCGGCAGCAAAATCACAAGAAAAGGTTGAAATGTACGGGCAATTATACATTATTTAAAGGTATTCTATTCGATATGATACTGATATTGGATCTGTTGTTGCCAAATAAGTGTGTGTATTTGTGTTCCTGGTGTTCCCTACATTATAGGGTCCAAATGTCCCCACATAAATAGTAATACCAGTAAATGTTTTTTTGTTCCACAATAGGAAACAAGCTTATAAATCATACAGAATTAAGTTTGCTGAAAATCTAAAAATGCCGGTTGTTTTGTGTGAGGGGCAGGTTTAAGGGATATACAGAATAAAGTTGGTACAGTAGAGAAAGACGGCTCTTACCCTGTGCTCTGATCGAGCGGCTTTGGCTCCGGCGTCAGCAGCAGCAGCAGGAGCTGCAGTGGGTTTGATGGCAGAAACTACAGACAACAGAGTATCAGCTAATTAGAGATGCACCGAAATGAAAACACTGGGCTGAAGGCCGAAGGCCGAATACCGAACACGGTTTTCCTCATGAATTTTCCCCATTTGTTTCACCACTGCATAAATTAAACAGCCAAAATGTGCTTTTTACAGTTTTGTCTTACTTTTCAAAGAAAAAATTAATTATAAAACAACAGTTTAAAAATATTTACTTAACACTGATAATTTTTTAACATTCTAACAGACATCATACCAACAAAGCACAATTAATAGGTTAGTAAAATAACATTTTTGAGACACCCTTCTGGAATCAGCCATGCAATTTTTACTGTACAAATAAATGCAGCCTTGCTGAGCGGAAGAGACTTCTTTTAAAACATTACAATATATTAGATCCCACTCTGTGTGAATGTTATAATAAATGCATTAATAGAGCTGTTATGTTGTTGTTAATAATGATAACTATTATTATCATTGCTGTCTTTTTATTTTATTTTACAGAACAACAGTAAAATCACAATACTAACATTTATGAATGTTGATGGAGTTCTAGCTTGGCAGAAATCCGCAAGAATGATAGCAGATTTATAAATTATTCTCATTATGAATTTAGGAAGAATCTGTCGCATATATCACATTGTCACATGCCCAAAAAAATCATAAAAATGTGACTGAGCAACTGACGAGTCACACGGTTTCAGTGCAGATTTTCCTTGCGGTTTGGACTGAACCCTGGCTAACGAGCTCATGCAGCGCTGTTTGAACACATGCAATTCGTGCGTGTATTAGAAAACAACATTCTGCAGTTTATTTACTAATTTAAGGCCATTTTGTGATTTCAATCATCATACAGTAACCAGCAACAGCCACCCAACCCTCTACGCAAACCATGGCAATATAATCGCCATTGGCTAGTAAATGTTTTTGTTTACTCGCCAGACTGATATACTATTCTACACACACACACACACACATATATATATATACACATACACATATATATATATATACACACACACATATATATATATACACATACACATATATATATATATACACACACACATATATATATATACACATACACATATATATATATATACACACACACATATATATATATACACATACACATATATATATATATACACACACACATATATATATATACACATACACATATATATATATATACACACACACACACACACACACATATATATACACATACACATATATATATATACACACACACTCACACATATATATACACACACACACACACATATATATAACACACACACACACACACACTTATATATACACACACACACACACACACATATATATATATATATATATATATACACATACATAAAATGGAACAGCTTCTTAAACATCTGAATGTACACTCTTAACATCAGTCAATGAAGCATTATATGATATTATGATAATTAAGGACTATTTAATGATAGAACTAGTGATTAGAACTAAAACTTGGTAACCATGTATGCATGCATATTTGTCATTGTAACTGAACTTAGGACTAGTGGTGGTGTTTAAGATATTGTTGGTCACAGATAATAGTAATTATTATTAAAAGATAATACTACTACTACTAACTGCTGGGCTCATGAATATATTAACCACGTTGTCAGCGTTCGCTCGAGCTGATTTGCTGAAATCAAAACAGGGACAGTAATAGGCGGGTGCCAGCCAATGAGATTGTCGTTTGCGCATTAGCTCCGCCCACTACCGAAGAAACCGGCATATCTTCTGCTTGTTCTTAAAAGCTGAATAATTCTAAATTAATGTAGCTGTATCTATGCAATGTATGAATGCAATGTAGAGGGTCGCCACTCCGTTCTCTTCTCATCGGAGACATACGCTGCAGTTCTAAACAGTCTCTCGCTGTCGGTGCTTTAATGATTTTTGCATCTTTCTCGGACAGTTTTAAATGCTTCCACACTGCTGACATGTTTTTGGTGCATTAGTGCGTGCCTCTATTTGATTGCGTCACGTCATTGTTCGGTACAATTTTATTCATTCTTTTCGCTTTATATTCGGTGCATCCCTAATGTTAATATGTGTCCCTGCAGCACAGAAGCAGTGTTAAGTCGCTGGGGGATATTTGTAGCAATAGCCAACAATACATTGTATGGGTCACAATTATACATTTCTCTTTTATGCCAAAAATCATTAGGATATTAAGTAAAGATCATGTTCCATGAAGATATTTAGTACATTTACTACTGTAAATATATTAAAACTTAATGTTTGATTAGTAATATGCATTGCTAAGAACTTCATTTGGACAACTTTAAAGATGATTTTCTCAATATTTAGATTTTTTTTGCACCCTCAGATTCCAGATTTTCAAATATTGTCCTATCCTAACAAACCATACATCAATGGAAAGATTATTTATTCAGCTTTCAGATGATGTATACATCTCAATTTCCAAAAATGGACCCTTATGACATGTTTTGTGCTCCAGGGTCACATATCACAATACACCAATCTCAGCCTCTACTGAATGTACAGCATCTATGATGAGATTTCATCCTGTAAACGGGGGACTCTCCTGACCTGGTTTGGACTGGATGGGCTGGGCCGGCACAGGGGGTACAGGGGGCATGCTGGTGGGGATGGGCCCTCCAGCAGCAGGAGCAGCAGCAGGAGCAGGAGCAGCAGCAGGGGGAGGAGGAGCAGTCTCTGCTGCAGGAGGAGGTGCTGCTGTCGTCTTAGCCGCTCCAGCTGAAACACAGTCAGAGATGAAACCACCGCAGCACAGCAGCACTCATTTATAATAATAACCACTTCCTAGCACGGAAAGCCCAGACACTTTATTTCTGGTTATGGTTATTATGAAGACGGATATTTTAAATGGGGGGTCTTCTACAGCTAATAGCTTTAATAAAACTAAAATTTTGTTTTATACAGTTGAAGTCAAAAGTTTACATCCCCCTTTCAGAATCTGCAAAATGTTAATTATTTTACCAAAATAAGAGGGATCACACAAAATGCATGTTATTGTTTATTTAGTACTGACCTGAATACGATATTTCACATACAAGATGTTTACATATAGTCCACAAGAGAAAATATTAGTTGAATTAATAAACCCCCGGCTCTTAATGCATGGTTTCTCCTTCTGGAGCATCAGCGAGCGTCTGAAGCTTCTGTAATAGCTGCATACGAGTCCCTCAGTTGTCCTCGGTGTGAAAACATGGATCTCAGAATCATACAGTCATTGCTGGAAAGGGTTCAAATACACAGAAATGCTGGAAACCCAAAGAATTAGTGGGAGCTGGGGTTTTTTCTGAAGAACAGCAGCAGTTTAACTGTTCAGGACAAACAAGGGACTCATGAACAACTATCACTAAACACAAAAACACAGCTGTGGATCATTCAGCTAACAAGATTCTGCAAGGTGTATGCAAACTTTTGACTTCAACTGTGTTTAATTAGTATAATACTCCCATACTTACAATCTTAAACTGTGATCTTAGTCCATCATAAAAATATTAAATTACAGTATTACATGTTAATAAAGAGTTCAAAAGTTAGTTTAGTTGTTTACAAGTAAAGTTTCCTTAACTTTAATTCGATTCAATTCAAGTTTATTTACATAGCGCTTTTCACATTTCAAAGCAGCTTCACATAACAATTCTGTTATTGGTCAGAGTTAAAGCATCATCCATATGGCAGTAATATAATGGTTAGTAAACCTCATGTAATCAGTTAAACACGCACAATGAACATGTTAGGAAGTGAATTCAGCTTATGATCGTAATGATTACAATATAAGATGCATTTAGTCCAGAACACTTCGGTATATATATTAGCAAAAAGAAACATGGCTGACCTCCTTTCTTGAGTTTGAACAGAGGAGTTCCTCCTTCCACTTTGCCTCCGTCAGGAACCAGCAGCTCCTCGATGACTCCTGCAGCTGGAGAGGGAACCTGCACCGACGTCTGCAG
>NW_015505692.1:585718-588098 GCF_001515645.1 Sinocyclocheilus grahami
ATATTTGTAGCAATAGCCAACAATACATTGTATGGGTCACAATTATACATTTCTCTTTTATGCCAAAAATCATTAGGATATTAAGTAAAGATCATGTTCCATGAAGATATTTAGTACATTTACTACTGTAAATATATTAAAACTTAATGTTTGATTAGTAATATGCATTGCTAAGAACTTCATTTGGACAACTTTAAAGATGATTTTCTCAATATTTAGATTTTTTTTGCACCCTCAGATTCCAGATTTTCAAATATTGTCCTATCCTAACAAACCATACATCAATGGAAAGATTATTTATTCAGCTTTCAGATGATGTATACATCTCAATTTCCAAAAATGGACCCTTATGACATGTTTTGTGCTCCAGGGTCACATATCACAATACACCAATCTCAGCCTCTACTGAATGTACAGCATCTATGATGAGATTTCATCCTGTAAACGGGGGACTCTCCTGACCTGGTTTGGACTGGATGGGCTGGGCCGGCACAGGGGGTACAGGGGGCATGCTGGTGGGGATGGGCCCTCCAGCAGCAGGAGCAGCAGCAGGAGCAGGAGCAGCAGCAGGGGGAGGAGGAGCAGTCTCTGCTGCAGGAGGAGGTGCTGCTGTCGTCTTAGCCGCTCCAGCTGAAACACAGTCAGAGATGAAACCACCGCAGCACAGCAGCACTCATTTATAATAATAACCACTTCCTAGCACGGAAAGCCCAGACACTTTATTTCTGGTTATGGTTATTATGAAGACGGATATTTTAAATGGGGGGTCTTCTACAGCTAATAGCTTTAATAAAACTAAAATTTTGTTTTATACAGTTGAAGTCAAAAGTTTACATCCCCCTTTCAGAATCTGCAAAATGTTAATTATTTTACCAAAATAAGAGGGATCACACAAAATGCATGTTATTGTTTATTTAGTACTGACCTGAATACGATATTTCACATACAAGATGTTTACATATAGTCCACAAGAGAAAATATTAGTTGAATTAATAAACCCCCGGCTCTTAATGCATGGTTTCTCCTTCTGGAGCATCAGCGAGCGTCTGAAGCTTCTGTAATAGCTGCATACGAGTCCCTCAGTTGTCCTCGGTGTGAAAACATGGATCTCAGAATCATACAGTCATTGCTGGAAAGGGTTCAAATACACAGAAATGCTGGAAACCCAAAGAATTAGTGGGAGCTGGGGTTTTTTCTGAAGAACAGCAGCAGTTTAACTGTTCAGGACAAACAAGGGACTCATGAACAACTATCACTAAACACAAAAACACAGCTGTGGATCATTCAGCTAACAAGATTCTGCAAGGTGTATGCAAACTTTTGACTTCAACTGTGTTTAATTAGTATAATACTCCCATACTTACAATCTTAAACTGTGATCTTAGTCCATCATAAAAATATTAAATTACAGTATTACATGTTAATAAAGAGTTCAAAAGTTAGTTTAGTTGTTTACAAGTAAAGTTTCCTTAACTTTAATTCGATTCAATTCAAGTTTATTTACATAGCGCTTTTCACATTTCAAAGCAGCTTCACATAACAATTCTGTTATTGGTCAGAGTTAAAGCATCATCCATATGGCAGTAATATAATGGTTAGTAAACCTCATGTAATCAGTTAAACACGCACAATGAACATGTTAGGAAGTGAATTCAGCTTATGATCGTAATGATTACAATATAAGATGCATTTAGTCCAGAACACTTCGGTATATATATTAGCAAAAAGAAACATGGCTGACCTCCTTTCTTGAGTTTGAACAGAGGAGTTCCTCCTTCCACTTTGCCTCCGTCAGGAACCAGCAGCTCCTCGATGACTCCTGCAGCTGGAGAGGGAACCTGCACCGACGTCTGCAGCACAGACACAACTCACCTTAACTCAACACCACACACACACACTCTCTCACTCACTCGCACGCGAACACACACACTCACTCACTCACACACTCACTCGCACGCGCACACACACACTCACACACTCACTCGCACACACACACTCACACACTCACTCGCACGCGCACACACACACTCACTCACTCACTCACTCGCACGCGCACACACTCACTCACTCACTCACTCACTCGCACACACACACTCACTCGCACGCACACACACTCACTCACTCACTCACTCGCACGCGCACACACTCACTCACTCGCACGCGCACACACTCACTCACTCGCACGCGCACACACTCACTCACTCGCACGCGCACACACTCACTCACTCGCACGCGCACACACTCACTCACTCACACGCTCACTCACTCACACACACACACGCGCACACGCACACACTCACTCACACGCGCACACGCTCACTCACTCACTCGCACGCTCACTCACTCACACGCTCACTCACTCACACGCTCACTCACTCAC
>NW_015505692.1:588556-590544 GCF_001515645.1 Sinocyclocheilus grahami
ATATTTGTAGCAATAGCCAACAATACATTGTATGGGTCACAATTATACATTTCTCTTTTATGCCAAAAATCATTAGGATATTAAGTAAAGATCATGTTCCATGAAGATATTTAGTACATTTACTACTGTAAATATATTAAAACTTAATGTTTGATTAGTAATATGCATTGCTAAGAACTTCATTTGGACAACTTTAAAGATGATTTTCTCAATATTTAGATTTTTTTTGCACCCTCAGATTCCAGATTTTCAAATATTGTCCTATCCTAACAAACCATACATCAATGGAAAGATTATTTATTCAGCTTTCAGATGATGTATACATCTCAATTTCCAAAAATGGACCCTTATGACATGTTTTGTGCTCCAGGGTCACATATCACAATACACCAATCTCAGCCTCTACTGAATGTACAGCATCTATGATGAGATTTCATCCTGTAAACGGGGGACTCTCCTGACCTGGTTTGGACTGGATGGGCTGGGCCGGCACAGGGGGTACAGGGGGCATGCTGGTGGGGATGGGCCCTCCAGCAGCAGGAGCAGCAGCAGGAGCAGGAGCAGCAGCAGGGGGAGGAGGAGCAGTCTCTGCTGCAGGAGGAGGTGCTGCTGTCGTCTTAGCCGCTCCAGCTGAAACACAGTCAGAGATGAAACCACCGCAGCACAGCAGCACTCATTTATAATAATAACCACTTCCTAGCACGGAAAGCCCAGACACTTTATTTCTGGTTATGGTTATTATGAAGACGGATATTTTAAATGGGGGGTCTTCTACAGCTAATAGCTTTAATAAAACTAAAATTTTGTTTTATACAGTTGAAGTCAAAAGTTTACATCCCCCTTTCAGAATCTGCAAAATGTTAATTATTTTACCAAAATAAGAGGGATCACACAAAATGCATGTTATTGTTTATTTAGTACTGACCTGAATACGATATTTCACATACAAGATGTTTACATATAGTCCACAAGAGAAAATATTAGTTGAATTAATAAACCCCCGGCTCTTAATGCATGGTTTCTCCTTCTGGAGCATCAGCGAGCGTCTGAAGCTTCTGTAATAGCTGCATACGAGTCCCTCAGTTGTCCTCGGTGTGAAAACATGGATCTCAGAATCATACAGTCATTGCTGGAAAGGGTTCAAATACACAGAAATGCTGGAAACCCAAAGAATTAGTGGGAGCTGGGGTTTTTTCTGAAGAACAGCAGCAGTTTAACTGTTCAGGACAAACAAGGGACTCATGAACAACTATCACTAAACACAAAAACACAGCTGTGGATCATTCAGCTAACAAGATTCTGCAAGGTGTATGCAAACTTTTGACTTCAACTGTGTTTAATTAGTATAATACTTACAATCTTACAATCTTAAACTGTGATCTTAGTCCATCATAAAAATATTAAATTACAGTATTACATGTTAATAAAGAGTTAGTTTAGTAGTTTAGTTGTTTACAAGTAAAGTTTCCTTAACTTTAATTCGATTCAATTCAAGTTTATTTACATAGCGCTTTTCACATTTCAAAGCAGCTTCACATAACAATTCTGTTATTGGTCAGAGTTAAAGCATCATCCATATGGCAGTAATATAATGGTTAGTAAACCTCATGTAATCAGTTAAACACGCACAATGAACATGTTAGGAAGTGAATTCAGCTTATGATCGTAATGATTACAATATAAGATGCATTTAGTCCAGAACACTTCGGTATATATATTAGCAAAAAGAAACATGGCTGACCTCCTTTCTTGAGTTTGAACAGAGGAGTTCCTCCTTCCACTTTGCCTCCGTCAGGAACCAGCAGCTCCTCGATGACTCCTGCAGCTGGAGAGGGAACCTGCACCGACGTCTGCAGCACAGACACAACTCACCTTAACTCAACACCACACACACACACTCTCTCACTCACTCGCACGCGAACACACACACTCACTCACTC
Source organism: Sinocyclocheilus grahami (assembly GCF_001515645.1). NCBI lineage: Eukaryota > Metazoa > Chordata > Actinopteri > Cypriniformes > Cyprinidae > Sinocyclocheilus > Sinocyclocheilus grahami. The sequence goes on from NW_015505692.1 coordinate 590,497, forward strand.
ACACACTCACTCGCACGCACACACACACACTCACACACTCACTCGCAC
>NW_015505692.1:593545-600612 GCF_001515645.1 Sinocyclocheilus grahami
CTCTCACACACACGCTCTCTCTCTCTCTCTCACACACACGCTCTCTCTCTCTCTCTCACACACACGCTCTCTCTCTCTCTCTCACACACACGCTCTCTCTCTCTCTCTCACACACACGCTCTCTCTCTCTCTCTCACACACACGCTCTCTCTCTCTCTCTCACACACACGCTCTCTCTCTCTCTCTCACACACACGCTCTCTCTCTCTCTCTCACACACACGCTCTCTCTCTCTCTCTCACACACACGCTCTCTCTCTCTCTCTCACACACACGCTCTCTCTCTCTCTCTCACACACACGCTCTCTCTCTCTCTCTCACACACACGCTCTCTCTCTCTCTCTCACACACACGCTCTCTCTCTCTCTCTCACACACACGCTCTCTCTCTCTCTCTCACACACACGCTCTCTCTCTCTCTCTCACACACACGCTCTCTCTCTCTCTCTCACACACACGCTCTCTCTCTCTCTCTCACACACACGCTCTCTCTCTCTCTCTCACACACACGCTCTCTCTCTCTCTCTCACACACACGCTCTCTCTCTCTCACACACACACACACACACACACACACACACATGTAGCACCTAACAAACGCAGCAGAGGTTTTTAAGGATTTCGCTCGGGCTACAACTACTAATTCAAAAAACTGCAAATAAACAAATAATGGGAAAAAAGTATTTTTATTATAATTGACTAGTCAGAACATCAATCAGAAGAGGAGGACGACAAACATTTATCAAAACAATATTGTTAAACATCAAATTTCTGTTTAAAATGAACCATAACTGAAACTTGAAGTAAATATATCAGCACAAATTATGTTTGTATATTAACTTTCTATATGGTACATACTATTCGGTTAAGGTCATCCAGGTATTTTTCACCAACTGTTTTTTGAATACTATGAATTTAGATATTCAACTCTTTTTGTGTACTGTTTTTCACATACTGTATAATATGGATGTCAATTTCAGATGCGGCGACATTGTTCCTGCAGATACCCTCTAGCTGTGCTCAAACTGAAGGTTTTTAGGTACATTTTTGTACACGTTTGGAATAGAATATGTAGACTTAAATTGTGCACACTGTTATTTTGAGCACACTGGGCATGAAAATGTGATTAATCAATTTAGAGAACAATTATTACTTAAACCCTATTTAGCCAACTACTTGTCAGATTAAACTGCATACATTTCCAAAATCGAGTTTTGATCCACAAACTAAACCCAAGGTCTTACATCCTTGAGGTTCAATAACAATTCAGTCCAGTGTTCGGGATGATCTTAAGGAGGCCCTGTTGTATTAGACCGATTTAGCGTCATGTTCACCAGACGAGTTTCTTAGGGGTAGCTGAAATAGGACACGTTCTCGCTATCAAAAACAGCCAGGTGTCCAGAGACATGTTATTAAAGGTTGAACTATTTTTAGCTTGACACATTTTAATGCAATGCTCAAACAGTGAGATGCTACTAGGGCTGTCAAAATGACTGAAAAACTAAATTCGAATTTTCTACTTAAATATTATCAAAATTCTAATTATATTCCAATTTAAAAGGCATAATTTCAGTTAGGGGGGAAAAAAGCTTTTGGCTTGTCTCCTGAGGCCACAAGAGGGCGCATCGAGCAAAATATTACTAATGCACGTTTCTTCAAAGCATAATAAAATAACATGACTATCTTTGAAAAAAGTGCATAATGTTCAAAATAATGTTTATAAACCATATATAATTAATAAAGTTGCTTAAACAATTAGAAAAAAAAACAGCACAATGCATGTATGTATAGTTTAATACAAAGGACCGAAAACCAATCACAAAGAGTAGGCTACTTTCTTCATTTAAAAACATGAGATACAGCGGGATGGGAAAACCGCCATAACGTCTTTAGACATGTTTTTTAAAAGTTGAACTTACATTAATTTCTAAACATGCGGCTCTCTTGTGCGAGACGCGAGTGCAACGCTGATAGATATCCCTCTAGAAAATGTGATAAATATGTGTTCTGTGTGAACGGCTTGGTTTCAGTTTTGACGTAAACAACATTATCTCTGCATTGATGTTCTCTTTTTCCACAATATTTTGAATGAACAACGCAGCAGCGCCGCATCTAGTGGCTTCAACTGTATAGACTAACAAAAGCATTCAAATGCAACGACACTTACATCGTCATCGCATCTCGTGCGCTGCTGATAAGGCTGCCTGACGGCTGACGCAGACCTTAAATTACTTTGACATTTTTTTTTTAAAATGTGAATTTCGAATATTCGTCGAATTCAAAAAAACATTTCGAATTTTAATTCGACGAATATATTCGAAATTCAAATTTTTTTTTACAGCCCTAGATGCTACACAATGGCCAAAGACGCGCGTCTGATGATCGTGCACACAGATCAACAATTAAACTCCAAGTTACAACTTTCAGCCTTGAAAAGTTACAGTATTTATAGAAATCCCTGATTAAGATAAAAAAAAGTGTGCTTCTTACCTTATCGGTCTCAATTTCACAGACGACCTCATCTTCAGAGACTGTGTCTCCAACAGCTAAAGACACACAGAACAGGGTTAACGGGGTCCAATGGGGCGAGACGTCTGTCCTGCACACCTGATGAACTTACCTTTCTCCCACCTGACGTCTCCCTCTGTGACAGACTCGGCAAACGCTGGTGTTTTCACTGTAATAACTTCATTCCCTGCAATCGCAGAAGACAGTTAATGTGGAAGTTGTGTGCTGTGCAACTGTAGACAGGTGTTAACCAACAGAGAGCGCTCTAGAGTGTTTACACCACTGAATCGGGTTTCAGGAAGGTATATCTAAGTAAAGAAAATGTAAGGACTAAATCGAAGGGAACACAGTAAGTTCTATAAATGTCTAAATGAGCTGCATCAGCAACACCTCAAATTTTAAAAATACAACTTGCAACAGATGTCCATTAAATTTTATTCATTTTAGAAAAGACCATTTTGATCACACTGTAAAAAAAGTGAATGTTCTTTCTCAGTATTTTTGTCTTTTTTCCAGGGCAAACGTCTAACGATTCTTAAACCAAGATGCCTTTACTGGAGAAGCAAAATCACAAAAGTCGTCTTGTTTTCTGAGAAATCGATCAAAATGAAGAGTGATTAAAACAATAACAAATATCTGCCAATGGGGTCAGAAAAATCAACATGATTCCAATGGAAAAAAGTTTTCATAACCTATTCATAGATACTGTATATGTTCTTATTCAAAATGTTCAAACTCGCTTCAATTCTGGGAAATTGAACAAGGCTTTAATCTTTATTTTGCATCTGAAATAAATGTATCTTGATTTAAGTTATGTTTAGAAATTTGTACAGGAAAACAAGACAAAAAATACTGGGGAAGATATTTTTTTGCAGTGTATGCATCATTTAATGCCATGACTTCATGAAGAATTTGTGCTCCAAGAAGACTATATAAAGACTTTTTAAGGCCTTATGCAAATGAATACTTTTTAAGATCAGCAGAAACCCAGCTGAAGACATGATCAAACAAAATACCAAATATAGAAAAGTAGAAAGGAAACTTGTTTAATTGCTAACTGATTTTTTTTGTCTCTGCAGTCCGCAGTGTACACATGCATGCATTTTACAATTAAAGTTTTAAGTTTACACAGAAACTACTCTCTTTTTCCAATGTTTGTTCAAGTACTTTCAATTTGATGAAATGCTACACATATTTTATTACATAGAGAGTTGTATTAACACACACGCGCGCACACACACACACACACACACACACACTCTCATGCACACTCGCTCACTCACACACACGCACACTCTCTCTCACACACACTCTCACGCACATGCACTCACGCACACGCACACTCGCTCGCTCACTCACTCACACACACGCACACACAAACTCTCTCTCACACACACTCTCACGCACACTCACTCACTCACACGCACTCTCACTCGCACGCACACACACACACACACACTCACTCTCACGCACTCACTCACTTGCACGCACACACACACACAGACATACACACACACACACGCACTCTCACGCACACACACACTCTCTCACTCACACACACACGCACTCTCACTCACACGCACTCTCACTCACACGCACTCTCACTCACACGCACTCTCACTCACACGCACTCTCACTCACACGCACTCTCACTCACACGCACTCTCACTCACACGCACTCTCACTCACACGCACTCTCACTCACACGCACTCTCACTCACACGCACTCTCACTCACACGCACTCTCACTCACACGCACTCTCACTCACACGCACTCTCACTCACACGCACTCTCACTCACACGCACTCTCACTCACACGCACTCTCACTCACACGCACTCTCACTCACACGCACTCTCACTCACACGCACTCTCACTCACACGCACTCTCACTCACACGCACTCTCACTCACACGCACTCTCACTCACACGCACTCTCACTCACACGCACTCTCACTCACACGCACTCTCACTCACACGCACTCTCACTCACACGCACTCTCACTCACACGCACTCTCACTCACACGCACTCTCACTCACACGCACTCTCACTCACACGCACTCTCACTCACACGCACTCTCACTCACACGCACTCTCACTCACACGCACTCTCACTCACACGCACTCTCACTCACACGCACTCTCACTCACACGCACTCTCACTCACACGCACTCTCACTCACACGCACTCTCACTCACACGCACTCTCACTCACACGCACTCTCACTCACACGCACTCTCACTCACACGCACTCTCACTCACACGCACTCTCACTCACACGCACTCTCACTCACACGCACTCTCACTCACACGCACTCTCACTCACACGCACTCTCACTCACACGCACTCTCACTCACACGCACTCTCACTCACACGCACTCTCACTCACACGCACTCTCACTCACACGCACTCTCACTCACACGCACTCTCACTCACACGCACTCTCACTCACACGCACTCTCACTCACACGCACTCTCACTCACACGCACTCTCACTCACACGCACTCTCACTCACACGCACTCTCACTCACACGCACTCTCACTCACACGCACTCTCACTCACACGCACTCTCACTCACACGCACTCTCACTCACACGCACTCTCACTCACACGCACTCTCACTCACACGCACTCTCACTCACACGCACTCTCACTCACACGCACTCTCACTCACACGCACTCTCACTCACACGCACTCTCACTCACACGCACTCTCACTCACACGCACTCTCACTCACACGCACTCTCACTCACACGCACTCTCACTCACACGCACTCTCACTCACACGCACTCTCACTCACACGCACTCTCACTCACACGCACTCTCACTCACACGCACTCTCACTCACACGCACTCTCACTCACACGCACTCTCACTCACACGCACTCTCACTCACACGCACTCTCACTCACACGCACTCTCACTCACACGCACTCTCACTCACACGCACTCTCACTCACACGCACTCTCACTCACACGCACTCTCACTCACACGCACTCTCACTCACACGCACTCTCACTCACACGCACTCTCACTCACACGCACTCTCACTCACACGCACTCTCACTCACACGCACTCTCACTCACACGCACTCTCACTCACACGCACTCTCACTCACACGCACTCTCACTCACACGCACTCTCACTCACACGCACTCTCACTCACACGCACTCTCACTCACACGCACTCTCACTCACACGCACTCTCACTCACACGCACTCTCACTCACACGCACTCTCACTCACACGCACTCTCACTCACACGCACTCTCACTCACACGCACTCTCACTCACACGCACTCTCACTCACACGCACTCTCACTCACACGCACTCTCACTCACACGCACTCTCACTCACACGCACTCTCACTCACACGCACTCTCACTCACACGCACTCTCACTCACACGCACTCTCACTCACACGCACTCTCACTCACACGCACTCTCACTCACACGCACTCTCACTCACACGCACTCTCACTCACACGCACTCTCACTCACACGCACTCTCACTCACACGCACTCTCACTCACACGCACTCTCACTCACACGCACTCTCACTCACACGCACTCTCACTCACACGCACTCTCACTCACACGCACTCTCACTCACACGCACTCTCACTCACACGCACTCTCACTCACACGCACTCTCACTCACACGCACTCTCACTCACACGCACTCTCACTCACACGCACTCTCACTCACACGCACTCTCACTCACACGCACTCTCACTCACACGCACTCTCACTCACACGCACTCTCACTCACACGCACTCTCACTCACACGCACTCTCACTCACACGCACTCTCACTCACACGCACTCTCACTCACACGCACTCTCACTCACACGCACTCTCACTCACACGCACTCTCACTCACACGCACTCTCACTCACACGCACTCTCACTCACACGCACTCTCACTCACACGCACTCTCACTCACACGCACTCTCACTCACACGCACTCTCACTCACACGCACTCTCACTCACACGCACTCTCACTCACACGCACTCTCACTCACACGCACTCTCACTCACACGCACTCTCACTCACACGCACTCTCACTCACACGCACTCTCACTCACACGCACTCTCACTCACACGCACTCTCACTCACACGCACTCTCACTCACACGCACTCTCACTCACACGCACTCTCACTCACACGCACTCTCACTCACACGCACTCTCACTCACACGCACTCTCACTCACACGCACTCTCACTCACACGCACTCTCACTCACACGCACTCTCACTCACACGCACTCTCACTCACACGCACTCTCACTCACACGCACTCTCACTCACACGCACTCTCACTCACACGCACTCTCACTCACACGCACTCTCACTCACACGCACTCTCACGCACACACACACTCTCTCACTCACACACACATGCACACTCACTCTCACTCACACACACACTCACTCTCACTCACACGCACTCACTCGCACGCACTCACACTCACGCACACACACACGCACACTCACTCTCTCTCACTCACACACACACTCACTCTCACACACACACACGCACAC
>NW_015505692.1:604107-614355 GCF_001515645.1 Sinocyclocheilus grahami
CACTCACTCACTCACACACACACACTCACTCTCACGCACACTCACTCACTCACTCTCCCTCACACACACACACTCACTCTCACTCACACACACTCTCTCACTCACACACACTCTCTCACTCACACACACACGCACACTCACTCACATGCACTCTCACTCGCACGCACACTCACACACACACGCACGCACACTCACACACACACTCACGCACTCTCTCTCACTCACTCACACACACACACTCACTCACACACGCACACACTCTCTCTCTCTCACACACACACACACACACACACTCTCTCTTACTCTCTCTCTCACTCACTCACTCTCTCTCTCACTCACTCACACACACACACTCACTCACACACGCACACACTCTCTCACTCACACACACACGCACACTCACTCTCACTCACATGCACTCACTCGCACACACACACACACGCACACTCACTCACACGCACACTCACGCACTCTCACTCGCACGCACACACACACGCACACTCACGCACTCTCACTCGCATGCACGCTCACACTCACGCACTCTCACTCGCATGCACGCTCACACTCACGCACTCACACTCACGCACACTCACGCGCACTCTCTCACTCACACACACGCACTCACTCTCACTCACACACACACACTCACTCACTCACTCTCACTCACACACGCACTCTCTCTCCAAGCATGAGTGTGTGTGTGTTTAGCATCTGCAGTAACTCTTGATGAGCTCTGACACACTCACACACACTCAGTTTTCGGTTTTAGTTTTAGGTGCTTTATTGGCATAACAAATATTTTTTACATTTGTATTGCCAAAGCATTGCAGCGTTTCTACACTCTCTCTAACACACACACTCTCACTCATACACACACACTCACTCTCTCACTCACACACGCACTCACTCTCACTCACACACACACACGCTCACTCACTCACTCACTCACGCACACACACACTCACTCTCACTCACACACGCACGCTCTCACTCACACACGCACTCACTCTCACTCACACACACACACGCACACTCACTCACTCACTCACTCTCACTCACGCACACTCACTCACGCACACTCACTCACACACACTCACGCACACACACACACTCACTCTCACGCACACACACACACTCACGCACACACACACACTCACGCACACGCACTCTCACGCACACGCACTCTCACGCACACGCACACGCACTCTCACGCACACGCACACTCACTCTCACGCACACTCACTCTCACACACACACACACACTCACGCACACACACACTCTCACTCACACACTCTCACTCACACACTCTCACTCACACACTCTCACTCACACACTCTCACTCACACACTCTCACTCACACACTCTCACTCACACACTCTCACTCACACACTCTCACTCACACACTCTCACTCACACACTCTCACTCACACACTCTCACTCACACACACTCTCACTCACTCACTCACTCACTCACTCACTCACACACACAGTACTTAAAATAAGATATCATCATAAAAATATTTTATTGCAAAATATATAATTCCATAATTATCACTCACTCACTCACTCACTCACTCACTCACTCACTCACTCACTCACTCACTCACTCACTCACACACACACACAGTACTTAAAATAAGATATCATAATAAAAATATTTTATTGCAAAATATAAAATTCCATAATTATATATATATATATAGTTAGCTTTTTTAACAAATAGATGAATTTTAAGCAAGGACATTAGGAATATGATGAACTAAGAGGAAGGATCTTAACATGTTATAGTTTAACATACACCAGCTGTCCTGCTGCCACTAACTACTGATCACTCACACTCTGTAGCAGTGCAGACCAACATGAAGGCAAAGCTTTAGCCCACAAGCACAGCTACATGCTGCATCTGACAGACACACAGGCCCGTGCTGAAGGCATGTACAGCTGCATGTGTGTCACGTGATCATCTATGTCCCAGTCCGAGAGGGTCTACAGGTCAACGGGACGTTAGGAAGACCAATGGGGCAGCTGGGAGGACTTCGACAACTACTAAACGATGCAGATAAATGTATTACCCTTCAGTATTCTTAAAAAAGTCTGGTCAATTATAGCTGTGGTTCAGTCTTAGTTCTCATCTACATAAATGTATTTTCTACTAGTGGCGATTTATTACAGATATATAAAAATACAGTTCAATTAAATTATTGCAAATAAGATGAAATTAAACACATTTTAAACAAATACTGAGAAAAAAATGTATGACTGATATATTATGAAAATGACCTACAGTATATTTTCAGCTATAGCCAGAAGATTGTGTGTAAACGTTCGGAACTTAAAGCACTCACAAGATAATAAAAGTCCTTTTTGTTTATCACTTCTAATAGTCTTTCCCCCCTTTATTACGTTAATATTATTACGCTATATTTATTTGGTTAAGTTCTTAACAACGGTTTTGATTTATTTGTAATCTGTCATTATTTGTAAAAGCAGCCTGCTTATATAATTTAATAAAAACGCACAAACTAAATTGGATATAACCGTGACGCACCGCGATATCGAATCGTGAAACCAGTGACGATTAACACCGCTAGAAATGACGGCACATTAACTGCGCTGGCAGATATTAAACATACTGATGATAATGCAAACAGTGAAGGTGATGCAGAGCATCAGCAGACAGCATGTATGAATATCAGCAGCCTGTTATTATCAGGTAAACAACAGCTTGTATTGTGGATGCGATTAATCGCGATGACAGCCAACACGAGTATTAGCAGTGCTTCAGGCCTGTTGTTATTCTCTGCTATTCTCGACAGCAGCCCTCACTCATGTACAGCGTGTGTTTAAGGCTCATCATAACGAGAGGCTGGTGTAGATGTGATTAATGTGAGGTAAACACGGTCTGTCTCGGAGTGTCCTGCTGCCCTTGGGCCCGCGGCCTACCGCTCCGCGCCATTCCGCTGCCGGGTAACGGTCTCCTGGACACTCCGCGGCACACACACCGGGCACACACACACGTTACCTGCCGCAGGGCGCTGATCGAGCGGCCGAGGCTCCGGGAGAGACCGTATATATATATATATAGTTAGCTTTTTTAACAAATAGATGAATTTTAAGCAAGGACATTAGGAATATGATGAACTAAGAGGAAGGATCTTAACATGTTATAGTTTAACATACACCAGCTGTCCTGCTGCCACTAACTACTGATCACTCACACTCTGTAGCAGTGCAGACCAACATGAAGGCAAAGCTTTAGCCCACAAGCACAGCTACATGCTGCATCTGACAGACACACAGGCCCGTGCTGAAGGCATGTACAGCTGCATGTGTGTCACGTGATCATCTATGTCCCAGTCCGAGAGGGTCTACAGGTCAACGGGACGTTAGGAAGACCAATGGGGCAGCTGGGAGGACTTCGACAACTACTAAACGATGCAGATAAATGTATTACCCTTCAGTATTCTTAAAAAAGTCTGGTCAATTATAGCTGTGGTTCAGTCTTAGTTCTCATCTACATAAATGTATTTTCTACTAGTGGCGATTTATTACAGATATATAAAAATACAGTTCAATTAAATTATTGCAAATAAGATGAAATTAAACACATTTTAAACAAATACTGAGAAAAAAATGTATGACTGATATATTATGAAAATGACCTACAGTATATTTTCAGCTATAGCCAGAGATCTCAGAAGATTGTGTGTAAATGTTCGGAACTTAAAGCACTCACAAGATAATAAAAGTCCTTTTTGTTTATCACTTCTAATAGTCTTTCCCCCCTTTATTACGTTAATATTATTACGCTATATTTATTTGGTTAAGTTCTTAACAACGGTTTTGATTTATTTGTAATCTGTCATTATTTGTAAAAGCAGCCTGCTTATATAATTTAATAAAAACGCACAAACTAAATTGGATATAACCGTGACGCACCGCGATATCGAATCGTGAAACCAGTGACGATTAACACCGCTAGAAATGACGGCACATTAACTGCGCTGGCAGATATTAAACATACTGATGATAATGCAAACAGTGAAGGTGATGCAGAGCATCAGCAGACAGCATGTATGAATATCAGCAGCCTGTTATTATCAGGTAAACAACAGCTTGTATTGTGGATGCGATTAATCGCGATGACAGCCAACACGAGTATTAGCAGTGCTTCAGGCCTGTTGTTATTCTCTGCTATTCTCGACAGCAGCCCTCACTCATGTACAGCGTGTGTTTAAGGCTCATCATAACGAGAGGCTGGTGTAGATGTGATTAATGTGAGGTAAACACGGTCTGTCTCGGAGTGTCCTGCTGCCCTTGGGCCCGCGGCCTACCGCTCCGCGCCATTCCGCTGCCGGGTAACGGTCTCCTGGACACTCCGCGGCACACACACCGGGCACACACACACGTTACCTGCCGCAGGGCGCTGATCGAGCGGCCGAGGCTCCGGGAGAGACCGCGGGAACGGGATAACATGTCGTCTTGGTGGACCGCACGCACTGCAGCTCTCACAGCACAGCACCGGAAACAGCGCCGCCGCCAACCGGAAACCGAGCGGAGCATACCATGATGAACCAGAGAGGGGTGAATGGAATGTACCATTGATTTCCCACTGGTTTTACTCTTTTTTTCTTTAGAACAAGCAGCATACCAGTGCAATAACATAAATCGCATCAAAATAGGTATAATAATAAACACTTGTGGATAAATAAGTCTCCATTGGCCTATATATAATGAGTAAATTCAGTACATACCGAATTTTGATATATTTGATTTTGTATATATATTAAAAAACTGTACTCATTTACATTTAGCCGACGCTTTTATCCGAACGCGATCCATAAGTGGATCCAACAATATTCGTAATATACAACATTAAATTTGACTGATGACTGGATTATTTTCTTTATGCAATAGTGCTGCATTCAATGCAATGTAGCTAAACCCCGTGCATAGAATTCAAAATGAATATACATATAATTACATATAATTCATTAAAACACAGTCTACATTTCATAATACTACATGTGCACTAGATACTTTTGTGTACTAAGCACACTGTATGCTTTAGGCCTATACTATTTATCATTTCTAATTTCTTTTTAGTAATAATGCAATTTCCTATACAGAATAAAATGGCAATAATAAAATATTGTAATGCATTATAATTTATGACTTTCATTGTGCCATATGTGTAACGCATCTTCATAAATACTGTCCTGCTGGTTCACGTCTATGACTGTATGTAATTTATATTTATATAGTAATTTAGAACACAAATCTTACATCTAGCTTTAAGAAAATTTAACCACAGACATTATTTTGCAAACACACACACTCACACACACACACACACTCACTCACAGACACAAACACACACACACATACACACACTCACTCACAGACACAAACACACACACACACACACACACACACACACATAAACTACTAGGCTACTTAATATTTTTTATTCTATAGAGATATGTTATTCTTTGTGGTTATTTTTTTTAATGAGGAGCAGGAAACATACAAACCAACCAAATCAAAGCATCAACGCCTAACAGCCTATAATTCCAGCTGTTCCAGCAACGATGATTAACAAAACACCTAAATTGACGAAAATAGGATAAAACAAACACATTTTTCATTTCTAGTAGCCTATTCAATTATACTGAGCTACACAATAGTAGATTTTTATATTTAAAATACATAATAAACAGAACAAACTTATTTAGACTTTGTGAAATATGATATAGATATGCCAAATCTTCTTTTCTGTATAAGAAATTCTCCAAAAGCGAAAGGTTCAAAGTAAAATTCACGAAACTACTTTAAAATCAGGAGGCACTCTTTCTAGTTATTGATGGACAGTTGTGTGCCGTTTCTGATTGGCTGGTGTGTTGATTGAGGGCGGCTCAGCCACGCCCACCTGCCTGCAGCGAGAGGAGAGCGCGCGCCGAGCACACACTGTCAGTCAAGCGTCTCCAGAGCAACAGGTAAGCTGAGCTCTCATCACCTGCTGAGTGCCTCTCATCAACAGCTCTCTTTGGGGGAAAATATCTTTGTGTCATTCTTCATTATAATACTAATATGAAAAGTATAAACATATGAAACGACAGACAGAAGACACGTACTCAAATATGTAAGTATGTTTCATATTCATTTTTACATTGAACATTCACGTTAAAAGTATGAAGAGAGTGCGAAAGCATATAGATATATATATATATATTCAGATTAATATACAGAGAGCATTAGAAAACAAGTGTATTAATATCACAAGAATGTGACTGAAAACGAATGAAACGTGTTTCGTGTTTCTTTAAATATATATATAGTTTTTTTTTGCTTCTGTATTTTTAGTTACATGTTTTTTCTTTTGAAATCTTTTATATAATTTCTCAGTTTGATCTGTTTGTAGAGAAATCATAACATGTTAAACAGGATTATTTTAATAAACAAAACACTGAATGAATATGAATATATGTTTGAATATGACATTTGCTTGTGCGCCATTGATCTTGCATATATTTATGGATAAGAGTGTAATACAGTTTATAATAATGTAGGACCTACATCTGCTTAATGCAGAGTAATCGTAATGCAATGATATTGTAATGTATTTTATTTCAGATTTTCTTTTTTCTTTTTTAATTATTTTTTTACAAAGTATTGCATTTATGGATAAGAGCGTAATACTGTTTATGTAATGTAGGAGCTACATATGAGGGCTTAATGCATAGTTATTGTAATGCCTAATTTATTTATTTATTTTTTTGTTTAGTTTTTTTTACAAAGTATTACAGATCACGCACTTCTGAGGCTCATTATTGTGTCTGGAAAGTCCAGCAACTGCAGCCTGCGAACACCATGAACCTGAGCCCGCCTGAACACAGCATGGACGGCAGCAAAGCCGAGCACTTGCTCCCTTGTTTCCGCAGAAGCGCGTTTGACGAGCCTCTGGCGTCCTACCACAGCGGCTCCATCATATCTCACCTCCTGCGGAAAACCATTCACAATAAACTGACCTCACTGGACAACAGCCTCCTTTACCTGCCCTCCTCAAACGCCAGCGGCTTCGATCCCGAGTCCAACAGCGCCGATGATTTTGCTCGAGAGGAGCAGAGCTGCCTGTCCTTCAAAGACGAGGATCTGTCTGTGAGCGAGCACCTCCAAGCCAAACGCGCCCGGGTGGAGAACATCATACGAGGCATGGCTGCTTCGCCCAACGCCGACGGAGAAGCGGAGAGCGAGTGCGAAGCCGTCCGCTGTAGAAGAGACCTCCTGAAGGAGAACAAACGCAAGCAGAGGCTCCCCCAGCACCAGGAACCAAAGACCAGCAAAGACGAGGAGTGCCACAAACTCAAGGAGCAGCTCCAAAGCATGCAGCGTCTCCTGCATCAGCTCCAGGAGAAGATCTTGCACGTGCACGACCAGAATTACTCGGAGAGCGAGGAACGGGAAGATGCGAGGTCAGAGCACTCGAGTCTGAGGCTAGATGGTGGACACAAAGACCGAGTCAAAGTGGAACCCGGTGGTTTCGGCTCCGACAGGGCGATGAAGAACCTCAAAGAGACTCTCAAATGCGAGCTGACCAGGACTGTGAGCGAAAGCATCGATACGGTCTTCAAGAAGCTCTCCACGACTCTTCTGAACCAGTCATCCCCATGCCACAGTCCGGACTGCTCGGAAACCGAGAAGCGGATCCCAGAGGACTCCCCTTCAGATCTGTCGGATTCTGAGGAAAACGTCAATAGCAGGCATTGCTTTGAGAGCCACGGCCCGGAGCACCAGACCGAAGCCTTGTCCCTGGTGGTCCGTAAACCTTCTCTGAGCCAGGCTGTGAAGAGACCTTTCCCGCTGCACCAGACGCCTTTCCAGATGGGCTACAACGCTCCTCTACACGACAGCCAGATCCTGGAGCACCTGCTGAAGTACGGCCCTCACTCCACCTTCTGTCTGGAGAGGTCCTCGCCGGACTCAGTGGAGCGTCCGTGGGAAAGCCTGGCCATGAGGTCCAAGCTGAGCTCGGGGCATCTGGGTCAGCACCAGACTGGACTGGTGTCGGTGGACGCGCTCTGCCTTCCTCACATCAAGATGGAGCGTGGAGATCTGCAGAGCATGGCTGAGAGGAGCTCCTTCATGTCGCTCAGTATATCCTTTGAACGCTCCGTCTCTAGCACTTTAAAGAGATATTGCATCCAAAAACGATCATGGTGTTATAATTTACTCATGTGGTTCCAAACCTGTAGGACTTTATTTAATGGTCAATTTCTCGTTATTAACTAGCTGCTTATTAGAATGCATTTGTGACCCTGCAGCACAAAAGCAGTGTTGAGTCGCTGGGGGATATTTGTAGCAATAGCCAACAATACATTGTATGGGTCACAATTATACATTTCTCTTTTATGCCAAAAATCATTAGGATATTAAGTAAAGATCATGTTCCATGAAGATATTTTGTAAATGTCCTACTGTAAATATATCAAAACTTAATGTTTGATTAGTAATATGCATTGCTAAGAACTTCATTTGAACAACTTTAAAGATGATTTTCTCAATATTTAGATTTTTTTGCACCCTCAAGATTCCAGATTTTCAAATATTGTCCGATCCTAACAAACCATACATCAATGGAAAGCTTATTTATTCAGCTTTCAGATGTTGTATAAATCTAAAAAAAGAAAAGAAAAAGACCCTTATGACTGGTTTTGTGCTCCAGGGTCACACACACATTTTGGCTGTATATTAGCACTTATTGTATAAAGCACATATTAATGCCTTATTCTGCGTGACCATATTTTAGATCCCTTAATCCACCTCATACCTAAACTACCTTACTAACTATTCATAAGCAGTTTATTGAAGCAAAAGTCATAGTTTATAGATAGTTAATAGTGAGAAATACTATAGTGTGACCCTTTTTCCTTCTGAGGAACATTGAAGATGCTATTACGAGAAATGTTTCAGTGTTTTTAGTCTGTGGAAGTAATATCTTAGAATATCGTAATACCATCTTAATAAATATCATCTCTTTGGTGTGGCTCAGAAGAAAGAAAGTCATATACTGTATTAGGGTGAACTGCCCCTTTAATACCAAAACACCACAAAAAAGATCAAAAACAATTCAACTAAGTTGAAGAGGAAAATTGTATTGCTCAGAGGTGGCTCTTTCATATCTCAGTATGTTTTTCCCCTCAGGTATTTATTCTGAAAGTCATTAGTAAAAATACAAATGCGAACACCTAATGCATTAACTAACAATGAACAATCTATTTTTAAAGGATTTATTAATATCGGTTAATGCAAGCAAATAGAAATGCATGCATTGATTGTTTGTTTGTGTTAGTTCACAGTGCGTTAACGCATCCAGCGTCTCATTTGAAAACATAAAAGTAAATGACAAAATTAAGATGAATAAAAGCCGTAGAAGTATTGTTCACTGATGGTTCACGTTAACTCGTTTAGTTCACTAATGTTGTCAGAGTTGTCATACAGAGTGATTATAGAGTTATAAACGAGTGGAGAGCAGCTCAGATCATTTGATCGAGGGATGAGAAGTGTTTGAGAAATGTTTCAAAGTGCAGAACACTGTCGAGATCCCTTTTCATCAGAAACACGAGGAGAAACGTCTCTATTTAATCTTCATTTAGTGATTTTTCTCTTCTGTAGCTACAGTATCGTAAAGATTTTTTGCATGCGAATGCACAGGAAGGCATTTTTATCTATGGATTATGTTCTTTGTTTAGCTTCAGCTGCTTTTGAAAAATCCCCCTCTTTGTTTAGTTGACTGCTTTTATTTAATATATAGTAGTTAATATTGAGATATTGCTGAACAAACCACCAGCTCTCGAGCTCGGCGAACAATCGTTGAGTTGAGTGCAGCGGTGAGCAGTTCCACTCACGCAGACTTCAAGGAGAATTTTTGCTTTGATCTCGGTAACCCCAAAGAAAATTGTAGCATCTTCTTTAATCTGGGCTCGGTAATGACTTTAAGTCCAGGAAAAGACAAATAAAAAGGAATACAAGGCTTTGATAAGAATTGTTAGGAACAAAAGCCAATTTTCAAAGGCAGAAAAAGCAACAGTTTCTCTTCTGGAAATTCTCTGATTTTTTTCCCCCGCTCAGACTTGAAAAGGTGCGGGATATGTTTCTGCACTCTCGATGCGATTGGAGTGGATGAGAGAGGTCACTTTTGGTTGTTTGTGAACCGCAAGCTCTCAGCCGTCATTATACACCATCATCAA
>NW_015505692.1:614389-629202 GCF_001515645.1 Sinocyclocheilus grahami
ACATCAATGGAAAGATTATTTATTCAGCTTTCAGATGATGCATACATCTCAATTTTGAAAAATTGACCCTTATGACTGGTTTAGTGCTCCAGGGTCACATATTTAGGCGCTTGAGCAAATATTCCTGAATGTTGGGGTGGCAATTCCTGAATTGCTGGTTTAACTTTGACAAAGTTAAAAGAGGAGTTTCTCAAGTCAGCAAAAGGAGACAAAAGAGGCGGCGGAGAGGAGCACAACCTCCTCTATTCAGCGTTAACCCTTCAGCTCGCCAGCTTTCAGCACACACAATAGCAGAGCGCTGAGCCGCGGATACTGAGGCCCTACAACAACACACGCATCCTGTGAGTGTGGAACCAGTCCTGAGGCACAAGTGTTGTGATGAGTCGACACAACAGCGAAACTCTGGTGCAACTGAGCGCTTGCGTGTTATTTCATGAGTCCCTGCTGAATATGTAGAGTCAGTTTAAGGCCCAGTGTCAGGAAACACTGAGCTTAAAACAACAACAACAACAACAAAAAAGTTTGAATCTTTTTTTTTTTGTAATACATTACCTTTCAAGTTCTAGTGCCGTGACCAGCACAGACACTGAGGCATCTCTCCAGTATTAGATTAGTGATTCAGAAATATGTGTTTTTAAATGGCAGATTTCATAAACTATCATCCATATATGTGACCCTGGACCACGAAACCAGTCATAAGGGTCCATTTTTCGAAATTGAGATGTATGCATCATCTGAAAGCTGCATAAATAATCTTTCCATTGATGTATGGTTTGTTAGGATAGCACAATATTTGAAAATCTGGAATCTGAGGGTGCAAAAAAATCTAAATATTGAGAAAATCATCTTTAAAGTTGTCCAAATGAAGTTCTTAGCAATGCATATTACTAATCAAACATTAAGTTTTGATATATTTACGGTAGGAAACTTACAAAATATCTTCATGGAACATGATCTTTACTTAATATCCTAATGATTTTTGGCATAAAAGAGAAATGTATAATTGTGACCCATACAATGTATTGTTGGCTATTGCTACAAATATCCCCCAGCGACTCAACACTGCTTTTGTGCTGCAGGGACACATATCTTAAATATGCACTTGCTAAGCCAAAGCCTTAAGCGCTACATTATATATTATATATATATATATTATGGTTCACTTAGTTTCTGTGTGTCTTGCAATACATTGCACATAATTGAAGAATTGAAGTTTTCATTTTTGAAAGTGACCTAAGTTACTAGTAAATTAGGTTAGACAGTAAATATCACTAAACCACATCATAGCGATAATTTGGTGTGAGGAAACTCAACGTGTGGTTGTGACTGAATTACTGAGCTTGAGAAAACTTATAAGTCTGAACGTGAATTACTGGTGAAGCCTTTTTTTCTAGAAAACTGTCTTTTTTAAGTGTACATGAAGCACAGTAAAAACTACTAGACTTTTATATGTAATGAATTAAAATGCAGTTAAAATCTGTAAAATGTCAATGAATCACTGCGTAAATGAATTAACATTTAATTTAATTTTAATACTCAAAAAGTATGTCTAATTAATTGAATTTATAAAACTTTAACAAATTAATAATTTATTAACATTTTCATGATTATAGGCCCCTAAAACACTTTAAAAAAAAATATTATTATTATTGGTGGTATAAAAATTGGTGATTAAAAATGTAGTCAAATTAAAATTCTTAAATATTTTACTATTAAAATTAAAATGTGGAAGAGAAAGTGTGATATTCCTTAAAATAAACCTTTAATAATTGTATTATTATTATTATTATTATTACACTGAAAAAATGAATGCTAACACTGAATGTTAACTCAGAAATTGCTAGAAAATGGCAAGGAAATGGCAACTAACACATTAAACAAATTAAACAAATTTTTGAAGACTGAAATAGCGTTTTCTTGTTAAACATGCCTCGATAATATTTTATTTACAACTTTGAAAAGTCAAAGTGTACTTTGAGAAGTACATGCTACTGTACAATTGTAATATTTGTCATCATTTCAAGTTAAACCGAACATTTATTTTGGCGGTTTGCCGTGAAGAGTTTCTGTGTGAATCTGACAATGGTTTTCTCAAATGAAATGATGAAGAGCTAGTGACGTGATGATGATGATGATGAAGTTCATGTGTTCGTATAGTGAGACGCAGACGAGCATCACATGTGCTTTAATATGTGCAGTAGAGCAAGCTGAGACGTGCACAACATGCAGATTACAAGTGCTTTTTTTTTTTGCCAAATTCCATGAAATCCTGCATTATACTGTAAATTCTGTTTTTATTGAGTCTGTCTCAGTTTGTTCTGTTTCTTCATGTGACTCCAGACAGACGGATGATGATCAGATCAGAGCTCTGTGTGCAGCACTAACATATATCTCACTGCATTATTACAATTAATGGCTAAATGAATGTTTGGAAATGTAAACTGATATTTCCTACTGACACACTACTAATAATGTTGGCCACCACTGTATGTCCCTAGTGCATAACAGTGCATGATACAAATCCATGACATTTAAGGAAGCAAATGATACACAAATAAAGCATAAAAAAATCTCCCAGCAAATCAAGATGACTGGAGAAGACACACGAGGCGGTCTGTGGACACTGGTCTCCTGTGTGGCCCCTGAGATCTGTGAGGAGAGTCACGGCCGACCCTTCGGTGGGAAGTCACCGCAGACAAAGCCTGGGATAATCCCAGTGTCCGATTCCATTCCCGTCAGCCGAAGTCACTCAGAAGGACGTCTCGCGCGCTGCTGTTTCTCACACGCCGGGTGAAGAAGCGTCTTTGAGCCCTTGGGCAGGTTTTAGCTCTTTTCCCCCCTGTGTTATCGGATGAGCAGTTATAATAACAGGGCTAATGTGAAGACAGAGTCTCGTCTGCTGTTTGGATAGATGTGATTCTAAGTGCAAGACATCGGCTGGGAAAGACTACAGCTGATTAAACAGACATGTGTTGCTGAAAATAGTCTAGAAAGCAAATGCTTTGCACCGTCATTGCCAGAATAAGAACAAGAAAAATCTAAACGTTTACTTTTTTAGCACCACTAGGTTGTTGTTGGTGTTCTGCATTATCTCTGCACCAAAGATTAATTACTCAGTTATGAGCTTCAACCCACAGTCAAACTAAAATTTATTCAGACACCTTCCTCACATTATATCACAGTTTATTGGCTATAGTTTAGAAAATGGTAATACAATACGACAAGAACTCAGAGTTGAACAAATTCATCTTGATAATGTCAGATAACTTTGACAGAAAGGTATGTAATGAATTCAGCTGTTAAATTTAAGTACACAATTAGATAATAGCAATTTAGCTCAACCAATTACCAAGCAATGCTTCGTTTTGTTCAGTCTGTGGTGTAAAAAAAGCTTGCATTAGCAATTAAAGAAAAACATGGTCAGGTCAAAGTGTCTGAATCATTTTTGGTCTCAAATTTGACTGGTAGTCCAGTGTATGAAGAATTTTTGTGATTAATATGTCACAGCTTACTTTATTTTGCTATCTCAATTACATAAATGAACTATAGTGTCCTGCACGCACTAGTAAACAAATATGAACAATTATATCTGCTGTCTGAATAATTTTTGGTTTGACTGTATGACTCAACATATGGATGGTGTTTTTGTTATTCTTTTTCCTCTTTTGACTCGTGCATTTTCTCATATTTCCCTGTTTTCAGTTCAATCGCTGCATCACGTCTCAGCTGATCAAGTGGTTCAGTAACTTCAGAGAGTTCTTCTACATCCAGATGGAGAAGTTCGCTCGTCAGGCCATCATCGACGGCGTGAATGATGTGAAAGATGTATCCGTCACCAGAGAGTCCGAGCTCTTCCGCGCACTCAACATGCACTACAACAAAGCCAATGACTTCCAGGTACTTACACCTCCACATGAGTCGCCATATAGCAGAGCCAATAGTTCATGTCATATATATAATATAATAATTCATGTTTGCTAGAACTAAGTAGGCAGGCCCAGTCAAAATCTGCATGTACTGCCTTGACTTTCTGTGGAATGGTGTTAGGTGTGTTAAACAGCTGAGAGAATTACAGTCTTGGCGTGAGCAAATTAGCTGAATTAATGGAATATTCTGGTACTAGTAAAGCATTTGTGATATAATGTTGATTATTTCTTTTTAAAAAAAGCAAAAACTGAGGTTACAAGTAACACTGAGTTAAGGTTTTAAAAAAGCACGCATTTATTATTTTAAAATTAATTATTCTGTTAAAACCTGCGCTTAAATCATGAGTCGCCATATAGCAGAGCCAATAGTTCATGTCATATATATATAATATAATAATTCATGTTTGCTAGAACTAAGTAGGCAGGCCCAGTCAAAATCTGCATGTACTGCCTTGACTTTCTGTGGAATGGTGTTAGGTGTGTTAAACAGCTGAGAGAATTACAGTCTTGGCGTGAGCAAATTAGCTGAATTAATGGAATATTCTGGTACTAGTAAAGCATTTGTGATATAATGTTGATTATTTCTTTTTAAAAAAGCAAAAACTGAGGTTACAAGTAACACTGAGTTAAGGTTTTAAAAAAGCATGCATTCATTATTTTAATTTAATTTAATTATTCTGTTAAAACCTGCGCTTAAAGCTGTTCAAATCATCATTTTCATGGTTATTTCAGGGTTTACAGCATAGTCATTTAGTAGTAAAACTGGATATAACTTTACAGAAATGTTAGTAAATTATTTTTTTCACACTAAAACTATATATACTTTGTGCATTTTGTGGCTATACTATTGCCGTTTTCTGTGAATGTGCGAGACTTCTGGTTCATTAGCCGCTGTAGGGAAGTAATGAGGAAAATAACAACGCACTGTAAACGGTAAAACTGTTTGCACAACAAACCAGTGTGTTCATAATTAAGATAATACATTACAATAATATGGCAAGACAAACCAGTTTGCAATATTAAGCAGCAAAACAAGCTGTACAGGTCAATATAGCTGGAAGCGGATGACACCGGAAGCCAGGCCCATACAATTTACAAATGGTTGTTACAGGAAAAATAAGCTGGATATTGATGTTTACATATTTGCCTCTTTTACTTTAATTGTTAGTACCTCACTGTAAATAGATTTTTGCTTTTTTTTTAAAGTATGCATGAGCCTAAATTAATCCAGTGTAGTAATCAACATTAACCATAAATGCTGTCAATTGAGATTAATTCGCACGGGACCTGGTTGCTTAAATGAACATGCAACAGTCAGGAATGCTGATCTGCTGCATGGCATGCTGGTGTGTTGGTGATCCCAACAAGGCTTCTCAACCAGCTTCACATTATGATGAATTTTAGCTGGTAATCTAGCATAAACCAGCACCTGTAGCTGCCTGGCTGTAGATCTCCATTATCCCAGAGCTCTGCTGCATCAAACTGTGGGAAGAGGAAGCTGCAGCATCTGCTAAAACAACTTGAGATTACGACCAGGCCACGCCTGACTGCCGTGTGGATTGCTACTGATGCGAAAGAAGCCAGAAATCCCAAGAGTGACTGGCCGGCCGATGGGAACGAGCGGAGACAGTTGTCTTTACCTCAGCACCAAGACATTCCTTTCCCAGGGCCCGCTTTTGTGTCTGGAGATGCACGAGAAACAAACGTGTCAAAAGTGAGCGGATCTACTCTTGGGGAAATAATGCCAGCGGATAGATCCACTCTCACACCCGAGCCGGGTCCTTCAAAGGGTGTGAAGCGCTGCCTGAATTCCTGCGATGGGAACCAGGTCCTTTCATGCATTTTCCGAGCAGTTAAGTTCGAAGCAACAGGCTGCAAAAAATCAAAGCGTCCATCCACAGCGCTCTCTTAATGATTCTGACACTGTATTTGCTTTATTGCCGCTGTGAACAAAGAAGCGTTGCGCTTTAAAACGAGAGCATTAAAGATGCTGCGTCGAGATCAAGGGCCTGACAGTGTTGACTCGGGCAGTAAGTGTGCGTGATGCTTCACATCGTTGTACTCTATCAGCCGCTGGAGGGAAATGCACGGATTCCAAAACTGACCTGACCTCAACTGAGGCTGAGCTGCTGCTACACGGGACCATTACGACTTGACCGGGCAAACTTGCCATCACACAAGGTGTTGCTCTGTGTCTCTAGTGTGTTCTGGGTGGTTGTTAGGTGGTTGCTAGGACATTCTAGCTGGTTACTAAGGTGTTTTCTAGGCTTGTGTGTTCTAGGTGGTTGTTAGGTGGTTGCTAGGGCATTCTGAGTGGTTACTAAAGTGTTGGTAGGTGGTTTCTAGGCTAGTGTGTTCTGGGGGGTTGTTAGGTGGTTGCTAGGGCATTCTAGGTGGTTACTAAGGTGTTTTCTAGGCTAGTGTGTTCTGGGTGGTTGCTAGGGCATTCTGGGTGGTTACTAAGGTGTTTTCTAGGCTAGTGTGTTCTGGGTGTTAAATAGGAAAATAGAGTGCCAATAATGCAAAAGGACAATATTAAACACTAAATTTTCAGTTAAATGCAGTTCATCATTGAATTCAGTGATGTCATCATCCAGCTCAGCTCAGTTTAAATAATATCTTTGCAATCAAGTCAACGATATCGCTGGAAATGAAGTGTCCCCAACTAAGCAAGCCAGAGGAACCAAAACTCCATCGGTGACAGAATGGTTAGTGTGTTCTGGGTGGTTGTTAGGTGGTTGCTAGGGCATTCTAGGTGGTTACTAAGGTTTTTTTGGGTGGTTTCTAGGTTTGTTGTTGCTAAGGCGTTCTGGTTAATTGCTAAGGCATTGTTATGTGGTTACTAGACTAGTGTGTTCTGGGTGTTTGTTAGGCTGTTGCTATTGTGTTCTAAGTGGTATCTAGGGCATTCTGGGTAGTTGCTAAGGCATTGTTAGGTGGTTTCTAGGCTAGTGTATTATAGGTGGTTGCTAGGGCATTCTGGGTGGTTGCTAGGGCATTCTGAGTGATAGCTAATGCAGAGTTAGGTGGTTTCTAAACTAATGTGTTCTGGGTGGTTGTTAAAGCATTTTAGGTTGTTGCTAGGGGTTTCTGGGTGGTTGCTAGGTGCTTGCATGCTGCTTTGGGGTGGTTGTCAGGGCATTCTGGGTGGTTACTACGGTGTTGTTAGCTGGCTTCAAGACTAGTGTGTTTTGGATGGTTGCTAAGGCATTTTAGGTTGTTGCTAGGATGTTCTGGTTAATTGTTAAGGCATTGTTATGTGTTTTTGGGCTAGAGTGTTCTGGGTGGTTGATAGCAGAGGTGGGACCAAGTCATTGTTTTGCAAGTCACAAGTAAGTCTCAAGTCTTTGCATTCAAGACTCCAGTCAAGTCCTGAGTCAAGACGGGCAAGTCCAAGTCGAGTTGCAAGTCCTCAACTTTAATAACTTGCTAATAAGTAAAACAGATGCTCATTTATCGCCACTACTGACTTAGGCCTACAAAAATAGACAGCTTTATTGACATGATTGTCGGGCATTTATAGTATTTACAAAACATTTATAATACTTTAAGTCTTAAACAAAACATTGATACAGAACATTAATTACTGGGCAAAGAGATACATGAAATGACTTGGAAAAGTAAATATGTAACAATAGTTATAATATATAGAAATGTTAAATAAAAATAAGAAACCATCAGTGAATGGGTTTAAAAGACGGATTGGATGATGCATTTTCTTA
This sequence comes from Sinocyclocheilus grahami, assembly GCF_001515645.1. Classification (NCBI taxonomy): domain Eukaryota; kingdom Metazoa; phylum Chordata; class Actinopteri; order Cypriniformes; family Cyprinidae; genus Sinocyclocheilus; species Sinocyclocheilus grahami. The sequence goes on from NW_015505692.1 coordinate 622,038, forward strand.
TATAGGCTATTCCTTCAACAAATATTGTTAATAACAAATTATTTTAATTCCATGCTGTCTTGGAGACAAGTGCAATAATAGTTATAATCATGAAGTTTCACTGTCTTTATCATATTCTTCTTTCAAAATAAAATGTTAATATTTAAATAATCCTAGGGGTTGAGTTAATATCTCGAGGTTAAATGTCTCTTGGCCACAATAAACCGAACGTGTCCGACACCACCCCGCTCACTATAGCAGGTTTAATTATGTTACTAATGTTACTAACAGGTTATTAGTTATGGCTGTATGTAGTGCTTCAGTCATTGATGTGTGCTGTAAATGTCCGTCAGGTTCCAGACAGGTTCCTGGAGGTCGCTGAAGTCACGCTTCAGGAGTTCTTTAGTGCCATTTCCCTCTCCAAAGACTCGGACCCCTCCTGGAAGAAAGCCATCTACAAAGTCATCTGCAAACTGGACAGCGTCGTTCCCGAGGATTTCAAATCACCTTCCTACGTGTAAACAGAGAGCGCCACCTACAGGACGCTTCATGTGTGGACACATGCCGTTTATTTATCATAAGCATCAATCATAAATGTTCCTTTTTATAAGTGAATTGTCAGCTTTAGACGAAAAATTGAAAAGTATTTTGCTGTTGACTGAAATGCAAGGTTTGTTTCATGTTGTCTTTGGAATAGGCTTGTTTATTAATAGTTTGGATTTGGGGTTTTAATGTAATATATTTTGATTTCATAATGCCACTGTAGACGAATGTGTGCTGTGTTTTTTGTTCAGATGTGTTATGAAAAGCAGTTATGATTTGTGTTTTAATGTGGATTTGTCTGTTGAGTTTCCAATGTGGGGTGTCTCATGAAACATCTGTAATAATGATTTTAAAAAGGTGTAAATAAGTATAATTTAGCTGTATAATAAGTGAAATATTGACGTTTACAGATAAAAACATTATATTGCATGTTGAAGCAGTTCTCTCAAATTTGGACAATATACTTATTTATCATGCACATTAGTTTGCATACTATTGTTTATCATTATATCTAGCAGTGTGTGGTTTTCCATTTAATAATAAAATATTCATATTGTAGCAGTTTTATATTGTATGTTTTTATGGTTCAGATATATTTACTTTCTTTAAACATAAAAAAATAATTTACCAAAAAATTTATGAAATACAATTCTGTCACTATTTCCTCAGTCTTATCACGATCCAAATCTGTATGCCGTTTTTCCGTGCAAGAATTGTACAAATGTAACAATAAGAAATGCAAAAAGATTCAGATTTAAAAATGGCGCAACATTTACAGTACATGCACCCTAATAATCTGTTAATAATGGAATTGACCACTGAAAAATCTTCATGTAAAATGCCTCTAATGATCCAGTTGAGCTTGATCCGAACCAAATTTCAATCAGACTGAAATGGGGGGTGTAGGTATTAAAAAGGAAAATATTAGTCATATAAACCTTTGAATCTGACGGCTTCATTAATCATTTTCACACCAAAACTGTGCACATACGCAGTGTATAAATACAAAGCCTTTTCTGATATTCCGATGTGAATTTTCTGATATTTTAGTTGTCAAGAAGACAGAATTGCAGCTACTTTCTCTCTCAATAGATGTAATGCACATGTAAACAATTTGAATTGGGCTGCAAAGTTTAGGGCAGATCTGAACAGTGCTTTCAGAATCTGCGATCGGATTGCATTCATTCCACCCATTGCAGTGAGTGTGTTTTAGAGCTGGACAGTCGTGGTCACTCTGGCTGAATGAGAAAGAGCTGCGTGAAGATTCTGTGCTTTACACATCAAACAGCAGCATGCGTGTTTGGCACAATGACACCGTTTCCATTCTCGGATGAACTAGGCCTCATTTACCCTTGTTTTCCTGGTCTGCTAACTGGACTCCCCCCATGTAAGTGCGCAAAGCTCCATTGAAAACATCTTTCCCCGATTCCAGGCCACTAAGGTGGAACTAATCCACGATATAAAGGCAGCGCAGGAAAGTATGCCGCTCACATTGTTTCCTTTGGCCAATTCAAGGCACATTTCTAAGGCCGCATTCATCGTGAGGGACACGCGAGCTCTCGCACCGGCCGTGTCTTAAAAACAACAACAATGCATTCTCTCCTCATGAGTAATGTGCACCATGACCTCATAGCAGAGATCTGCAACCGCTGCAGAATTCCAGCCGCGCAGCTGCTCCTCCTCAGTCGACTCATCACTGCTGCCTGATGCATCCGTCTGCGTCTGCGTCTCGCTGGTTCTGGTGCAATAAACTGCCTTCACTATCTGTTATGTAGATTTGAGGTGTTCTAGTAATAAACTTACAAAATGTAAAATGCAAATGCATTTCTGTATTTAAATTTACACTTTCCCATACATATGTGACACTGGACCACAAAACCAGTCATAAGGGTCTTATGATTTATAATTGAACAAATAAGCTTTCCATTGATGTATGGTTTGTTAGGATCGGACAATATTTGGTTGAGATACAACTATTTGAAAATCTGGTATCTGAGGGTGCAAAAAAATCTAAATATTGAGAAAATCATCTTTAAAGTTGTTCAAATGAAGTTCTTAGCAATGCATATTACTAATCAAACATTAAGTTTTGATATATTTACGGTAGGAAATGTACTAAATATCTTCATGGAACATGATCTTTACTTAATATCCTAATGATTTTTGGCATAAAAGAGAAATGTATAATTGTGACCCATACAATGTATTGTTGGCTATTGCTACAAATATCCCCCAGCGACTCAACACTGCTTTTGTGCTCCAGGGACACATATGTGCAACGTTTAGCGCAAAATGAAAATGAAATTGAAAAAGATACACTTGCCATTTCCTATACTAGTTTTAATATGTAAATTTAAAACATATTTTAATGCTTTATAAGTTGCAAAATTTAAATGAAAAGGTATTACCCAAACTGATTAGATATGTTTAACACGTCCAAGCAAAATCATAATTTAAATGCTGTTTTTCCTAAATGCATTTAGACTTACGGGTAGGACACTTGGGATTGCATTGTCATCATAGTACCGCGTGATAATTGTAGCAAAACGCTGTGAGAATTTCAGAATGCATTCTGAGCTAAACGTTGCACATATAGTATGTATGGGAACATGTAAATTTAAATACAGAAATACATTGCCATTTTGCATACTACATTTCAAAATGAATTTTGCTACCTATTTGCTTCCATATTAAACATCTATTAATCGTCCTGAAAATGCTAGTACACTGGGGCTGCTTCTTTTCTGTTCTGTTTGCTCATTTTAGACCTCAGGATCCATTTTCCAGCATGCATTGGTGCCACTTTACTGCTGTTAATTGTATGTGCTGTTAACCGTGTTATTACGGGTCCAAGAACCAGAAGTGCTGGAACTCTATTGGATTAGTCTGTTATTTTGCCAATCACTCTTTTTCTGCCTGGACGCTACAGAGACCGTAAGTCGTAGAGATCTCAAAATTGGTGGAATGCTTCCAAATCCTAAAAACTACTCAGGCAACCTCACACACATCTGTCAGACACTAGGTGGCGCTATATTACATACGTTTGCATTTTAGTTCAGAACTCTGGAACCATAAGGGCTAGAATCACAATTATTTTTCCTCTGAACCCTACAAGAATACAAGAGTTTACCACTGGAATATTTTTAATCCATTTTAATAAAAATAAAAAAAAAATAAAAACTTTTTCGACCTCCATATGGGCTGTTGGTTCAATTGGCATGAAACTTGGCACACATGGTCCCAAGACCCTCATGACAACAAACTTATCCAAGGAATTTTTATTTAGCAAAGTGTTGTGAAAATACAAGCCAGTGAATCAGTTTGGCCAATATCTGCTCAATGCAACATCAAAAACAGATCATTCTAAGGATGCATGCCAAGCTGCGTCAAAATACAACAACAAAAAAATCAGTCATAATTGCAACAGTTTAATCAAGGAAAATTTAATTTGATGTGTATGTTTTTCAGAATGAGTGCAAACCAAGCCATGAAAAAAAATCAGTCATACAATTCCAGAAAAAAGGCCATCAAAATTTCAGCAGCTGATAAATTGAATTGTGAATGCCTGTTATGAAATTTAGCATATATGTACATGTGGCTGTGTACTATATTTGGTGACAATCAATCAACAAGACGATGCTTTAATAAGCTAATTTAAATACACATGTCCGTATGTGTGTCCATTTGTGTACGAAAATGTTTTCAGCAGTTTGACTTTTTATGCTTTTTCGAACTCAATCTAGGCCATTTCACACAACATTCAGCATGTACCATTTTGAGACACTCCTGAAAAAATCATCAGAATAATTCATATTAATTTAATTGTTTAATAGACACAAACTGGTGTGTTTTGGGTTGTAGCCAATATTGACTACATTTTCCATAAACACATTGTCTAAACTACACAAAACGTGGTAGAAATGGAGAATACAGAAAAAAATACAGAAAAAATACAGAAGTTGACTTCCAAAAACAAACCCACCTCGAGAAATATTCACTGGAGTCAAATCAGTGTGACAACTAGCCCCGGTCTATATGAAATGTATGTGCACATTCAGAAGAACCCAATATGCTGATGTTTTATTCATATCAGCAGTGGAACACATTATACTGTAAGCCCTGCGAAGCACTCAAGCAGCAATTACTTCTGAAATTATACAATTAAAGAAATTAAAGCATTAGTTTAATTGGTTTGCGAGGAAGAGTACAAAACACAAACGGTGGTAATTATTTAAGCAGTGTTCTCTTCCAATTAGATCAATACACAATAATTGATTTGTGTTTCCAATTAAAACGCACACAGTTGTGTCGAGGTGTCTCTCACATTCATTTGCTGTGAGTTTTTTGTGAACTGCAAGACGTCTGTCTGATGACTGTAATGATGAGTTCAGCAGACACTCTCGTTCTCATCAACAACAAAAGGAAGATCTGCCAAGCTAATAACTGAGCACAGTACAATTATGGATTTATAGACATCAATTATTTATTTCATGTGCACGTAAAGAACAACATGAGTTGCATCAGGTCTGGTTCTGAGTTAATAATTATCTTTAATCTTGTAAATAGATACATCGTAATATTTGAAGGTTTGTTTAGTCTGTGTTCCTATAAAACACAGGTTTCACCATGTATGCATTTGATTTGCAGTGTTACTAGTCATCTGCTATCAAAATCAGTCCATTCACGATGATGTATATGAAAATTGATTCCTGTTTATGGAAAAGAAGCTTGTAATACATTCAGTTCCAATGTATTTATTTGTGTTCTTTTTGTTGCATTATTCTTTTTTCCTTTGTATTTGCAGGTTGTGTACTTAAATGCAGCGAATAACAACCGCCCAGTTCAGGAGCAAAAAAAAAAAAAAAAAGGGTTTTATATATATATATATTTAATATACATAAAAAAGAGGCCAAAAATATATATATGGTAACATACATTTATGTAAATATACTTTCTATGAATACAATTTTTTGGATATTTTTGAAAATATATTTGCACGTTCAAAATATATTTTGAAAAATACACACACACACACACAAAAAATGCCAAAAAATATATTTTCTAAAATATGTTAAAAAATATATTTATGTAAATATATATATTTTGTCCATTTTTAAAAACTTAATTTGTTGTCTAAAACACGTGTGAACATGTAACACTTTTGAAAAAAAAAAAAAAACGTCAGCAAGGAACAATTTAAAACACTCCAAAAAATTCAATATTGCAATGTACGAAAATATTAACAATTATTAAATCACTATAAATCTACCTTTGGCCATTTAAAATAAAGATCCATCTTTGATCTACAGTTGAATCTAGCCTAACTGCAGGCTATTGTAAGACTTGAAATGCATTTTCTTGCCCCTGAAATACATTTAGAAATATATTATGTTATGAAGGTTGAAACTAAAAATATTTTATATATATTTTTGGCAAATACAAAACACACAAACCAATACAAGTGCAACTCTGGCCTTGTGCTTCATAGCTTTGGCCACACGAGGGAAACACTTGAATAGGATTTGATTGTAATGTTACTGCAGCATCAGGATCACCTACAATTTGAATTCAGACACTGATAGCAAATTTCACAGAAAAATACAAAGAAACGGCAACATTACCATTAAGTGAAATTGTACACAAATGTAAGTATAAAGATTTTTTTTTTCTTGCAGACTTTACTCTCAATAACCTTTGTTTTATTTATAACCAGTGTTGGGCAGTAACTAGTTACAGTAATAATATTACTAGTAGTGTAACTAATTACTAGTAAGATTTCAGTAATAATATTACAGTTACTATTCATAAAACAGCTAGTGACTTCGATGCCACAAGCCCTACTGACTTAAAGTCCAACAATCTAATGATTCCTAGATGTATTTTTCATAATTTTCACAACTTGCACAGGCACATGAAGTCGCTGGTGCAGCAGGAATATGGAATATGAGAAAGCTTATGTTCAGCGGATGGAAATATTGTCATTATATTGATTATGTCAGGAGAAAATATGATCTGAACACTGAAGTGATAGTTGTGGTGTTACTTTACTCTGATCCTGATATAAATAGTATAAAATCTTTTTGGAGAGTGCAACATTTTCCCATGAATTATATGATTTCTTTTGATAAAATACATGTTCAAATATAATCATATATGGGTATAACAGAGAAATTAGAGCTACAGTTAGCTTCAAGCTACACATGAAAATTACACTTACTTACTTAAACATTAATATTAATCATCACTGAGTGTTTGTAATACACTCTAAAAAATGCGGGGTTAAATATAACCCAGCGCTGGGTTAAAAACGGACAAACCCAGCTGCTGGGTCAAAACAACCCAACCGCTGGCGCTGGGTCAAAACAACCCAACCGCTGGTTCAAAACAACCCAACCGCTGGTTCAAAACAACCCAACCGCTGGGTCAAAACAACCCAACCGCTGGGTCAAAACAACCCAACCGCTGGTTCAAAACAACCCAACCGCTGGTTCAAGACAACACAACCGCTGGCGCTGGGTCAAAACAACCCAACCGCTGGGTCAAAACAACCCAACCGCTGGGTTTGTCCCTTTTTATCTCAGCGCTGGGTTATATTTAGCCCAGCATTTTTTAGAGTGTAACATCTGACTGCGATCCAGTGTGG
>NW_015505692.1:630185-634791 GCF_001515645.1 Sinocyclocheilus grahami
CTGCAAGAAAAGGAGTGGGCTTATCTGAATGCGGCGCTGTAATGGAAGATGTGGGCAAGGTCAGGGGCCGCAGGGGCCCGGAGACACAAGGGCACTCTGGATGGGCCCCGTCCCCTCTGGAGCCATGCCACAAACCGCTGGCATTCGCTACGAGACAGTTCACGAAAAAAACAAACATATATACATTATTTACTTAAGTCACAGTAGGGTTATCATAGATAACTAAAAACTAAACGTAAACCAGCTTGAAATGAAATAGGGTGAGTTCAGGTAAAGTGGGCCACTTTTTGTAAAACGTGTCATTTTTCTTTTCTTTTTTACTTTTGTTAGCTTTAAGGTCCAGATATAATTCGAATACAGTTCACATAAAGTGTTATTTGCAAAGATATTTATCAATAAACATTTTGAGGTCATGCACTCCAGACAAATTTCTTTTCAGGTAAAGTGGGCCATCCCTTATTTATAAAAAAAAGCATTCTGCGTCTTAATTAAAAACACAAGACTTATTAACACATATTATCAGACAAACATATTTAACAAATCCAAAAATATATAAGTTGAGTAAAATAAGTCAATTCATGTGTGAAATTTCAAACAACTGGAAGAACATGTTGTGTTGACATTAAATTTGATTTCAGAAATCTGAATATTGATCAAATTAACTCTGACTTAAAATGTGACTATAACACAAGCAACAACAGATAGTAAAAAATAAATAAAAATGAAAATAATAAGAGGAACATTTAATATGGTAACCATATGTAAAAATGTTTCTCTGTATATGTTCTCTAAACACTTTAAACTAACTTTTTTTTTTTTAATAACTGAACTAAAATGATAATTAAATAAAATAACACGAGAGTCAGATACAACTTTTGATTTTAATAGTGTATTAGTAAATGCTGAAATTAATATGAAATAAGATTAATGAATGCTTTAGAAGTATTTTTGTTCATGTTAAAAAAAAAGAGTTAACTAATGCTAATAAATGAAACCTTGTTCCACTTGTCCTATAAGCAATATTCGAGGTTATTTTTCATCTTTTATCCAAAGCGACTTGCGTTGCATTCAAGCTTGATTTGATCAGTTCGTGCATTCCCTGGTGTTTGAGCTACAGGGATGCTTTAGTTATGTGTGCTACACGCGGTGTGCAGACACCAGTCTATGTGAATAAACTAAAGGCCGAGCGGTTTGGAAATGAATGGATGGATGAGTGAATAAAGTAATCAGTTAGCACCATCATATATTATACCACGGTATCAGCTCAGTACTTCCTCAAAAGATGCTCTATAATTTACATAATTCAGATAAAGAGCAATACTTTATTTAGAAGACTAGAAATAGTACATTTAACAAGATTAATGCTTAAAACAAGTAATTAAAGCATTCATTGCTTCAAATGTTTCTATGCTTTTCATTTAAGACCAATAGACTATATTCAATGCTGTGTAATGTATGAAGAGAGGCAGAGATGCTGGATGAACTGAAGCAGCCTCAGGACTTCTCTCCATCTGCCAGAGAAGAGAAGAGTCCATATGTTCACTGCAGTCATTGTCCCTTCTTACGGCGTTCATGACCTGTTCCTGTTCACGGCATTATTAGACAGAGCAGACGCAGTCCATTTACACAGGAGCCATCAACTCAACAAGCCATGAAGAGACAGCAGCCTGAGACCTAAACTGTCCAAATCTGACAGCATATTTACAGGGCAACACTTACAAAAAAGTACTGTGCTGGAAGATCAAATATTATGGCATTTACATGCTCATTCACATTTTTAAACAAAATCTTTTAGATAAAAACAAAAATTTTGTTGAAAAAATTATCTCTAACTTTTATGCCTATAAAGTGTGCTGTATCCAATTTGATTTCTAATGTCTCTAAATGACGAACATGGTCAAACTTTGCTGCTTCACACTCAATCTGCTCCAGGTCTTCTATCGTCTGATTGATAGTTTAGAGTTGCAGTAAAAGCTCTTTTAGTGTAATTGTACAAGCGTCCGGCTTCAGCTGCTGCTTCTCGTGTCAGTAATATCTCCAGACAGGGTGCGAACTACAGGGGAGCTAGGGGGAGCTCAGATCCCCTTAATAAGACATGGGCTCCCCTGAAAACGTGATTTGTGAAATTTTGGGGGGTCTCAAAAAATATTGACAATGTGTTATTTTGACGTGCAATTTCAGTTTTGTGTAATGTGATCAACGTGGATTATTATGTGTAAAATTGCAAAAATATCATTCATTCATGCATGACGGCGATTTAAACCTAATTCACTTCAATAAAGATAACTATACATGCTATTCTTGTCATGAGCATCGAGGTGTGGGGGCGCAGCGGTGCAAATTCCACTCATGTTTAGTACATGTTAACTCAAAGATTCGTAGAAAAAATATAAACGTTGAACTCTGGTCGATTCTGTGTTAAGGTAAGGCATGTAATTTGCAATTATGTGCTGTGGCTGGGTTGTTATAGGTCTGCGTGACTCTCGATGTCGTAGGCCTAACTGAACGGAGGAATTATGGTATTCTTCTGTAGCCTGACGACGAGTAACTTTAACCGTTGTTCATGTGAACTCAGACAGCCTGATGCTTTGTGTATAGACTATTTGTGGGTGGCTGTTTGTTGTTTCACCTATCGATTTTTGTCGATAAAGTATAATAGGTTAAATCCTGTATAGTGATTTATCTTATATAGCGCTTGCATAAAGCAAGTAGTGCATACACTTGTAGCTGTTATGTATCTTTGTAAGTCATCGCAAGCGCACGAACACCTCAGCGGAGGAATGATCTTCACAAGCCTCCAGAACATCTCACATCTTCTGAGGAGCCTTTATTTCTTCAGCTCTCAATCACTGCATTATATGTTTGGAGCATTTCACTCTCATCTCACTGAGACAGATTACTGGAGATATAGAGATGACTGATATTTAGATCAGTATCTGCTGCACTGTTAGAAAGATCTCACTGATTTACATCACAAGCAGCAGAATTTCATCATATAAATATCAGCATCAGCACCAAATGTATATTTTTGCTCAGGTTGAGTCTCTGAATATTTGTTTTCATTCATATTCTCACTGTATCAGACTGTATGAGAAAAGCCTGATTTTTATTTTATTATTATTATTGTTATTATTTGTAGATTATTTTCATGTTTTGTCCAAAGGTTCCATAAACTGTTCTATTTCAAGATTTTTCTGAGCTTTATTTCATACGGCAAGCTTACCGGGTTAATGCATGTTATTGTGACATCTCAGGCTGAATTATATGTTTATGCAGTATGCACTTTTACACTTACAGACACATTTTACATTTTATCAGTTCATGCTTTCTCTGAATCAAACCCGTGACCTTGGCAATGTGAGAGAATTACAGGAGAAATGAACAGTAACAGGGCTGACAGGCTTGTGCTCAAGGTCATGTTTGCATGAAAGTTACTACTGATAATTTTTTTTTTCTACAAATACCAATTTTAGTAATCAGTAAAATTGTCTTAAACCTCTAGTTAATATAAACATATTATTTTTAAAAAATGTATGTAGATTTTCCTTGTCCATGTAAAAGAACCCTATACGTCTACTAAAATAATCTATTTACAAAATCTTGGTTTACCTTTTTCTAATTTCTTGCTCAAGCATTTTGGTAATTTATTAAAGCGTGCATTGAAAGAATCCTAACTGCAGCATTCTGATAAGTCAGTATTTGTCAGGTTCAGCCGGGAATCAAGACAACTTCAGGTCTGTGCCTTCACTGAAAAGACATGTAAACTCTTTACTTTCAAGAAATGCAACACCATATTCATTAATAATTTCCCTGTTAAGGCAAGGTTATTTGGGCATGGTCACTGAATCTTGTATTTAACAATGCTTCCTGTAGCACATAGGGCTCGCAACGCTGAGGTCATGGGTTTGATTACTAGGGAATGTATATGAGCTGAAATCTGAAATAAAATGTGCACCTTGAATGCAATCTGCCAAATGCATACAAAAATGAACTTGTAAGGAGTAACATTTTTCCATTGAAATATACTTAAGTAATGAATTTCAATGCTTCAAATTTGAGTAAAGTAAAACTTTCTCCAAATAATGCTTAAGTAGTGAGCTACATTGACTCGAGTACTAGTTGACACCCTGACTATAATCAGACAGGTGATTTTGTGTCTGTGAGATCCGGGACCTCAGCTGCTGTGACACCGAGTCGCTAATGAACAAATAACTGAAATCCTAGAATAATCTAACACCCAAAATTATGATTAGCCTTCAGTTACACTGCGAAAACTATTACATTGACAGTGAATAGTGAAAATTAAAACTCCTGAGATTTAAAAATATATTTTATAAGAGTATCCAGCAGCATAAATAATTAATAATTATTTATATACATAAAAAAAAGAAGAAAAAAAAAAGATAATTTAGCATCATGGTCAAACATACTCACTAAACTAAACATGTTTGTTAAAGCTGCCCTGTAAGTGTTACTGGTTGCACATAAATAAAGACATAAATCATTTTCATATAAAGGATAAATTTAGGTCTCGATCTGGGTTCCAGTATCAGAGTTCTGTAAAACACATACACACACACACACACACACACACACACACACACAC
>NW_015505692.1:634935-672630 GCF_001515645.1 Sinocyclocheilus grahami
ACAATCAGAGAGTTCTATAAAACACATACACACACACACACACACACACACACACACACACACACACACACACACACACACACTTTGCTTGCTAATATGTTATGGCGATATCTGAGAAGTTTTCATCTCTAAGTGATTTCAAGACTTCCTGTGAGAACACATACATACTACTATCCCAACTGTGTAATGTAAATGCAATCTGAATACTGTTATGTAACTTTTTTTCTTAGTGTGAAAAACATTTAAATAATCTAAAAAACCTGATAGATAGATAGATAGATAGATAGATAGATAGATAGATAGATAGGTGGATGGATGGATGGATGGATGGCTGTGATGAGCGGCAGTGATGGAGGGAGGAGAGAAGTTGATTAAAAACAACAGTGTGGTGAAGAGCTCATTGCATTTATTGCGGCTCTGGCGTTCATCCCTGCTCATTTGCAGCAGCACCTCAACAGCACCGGATTCATAAATCTCATTCCCATTATCCCTCTAATTAGCCAGGATTACAGGAGCATGTAATGCCCTCGTTTCCCGATGGATTGATTGGAGGATGGTCTCTTTGTTTTGAAAGCACTTTCTGATTGATGTACAGAGCCCTAGTTTGCAATTGTAATGGCCCAGATGTTAACAATCAAATGTGTTTCCGCTTCAGGAGGTAACAGTCTGTCATGGACGAGGAGCTAGCCGAGTGTGTAACGACACATCACTGGAGTGCAGAGAGAGAGAGAGACAGAGCCGGGAACGGGACGCTTGTGACCGATTCACATGAAGGAAAGAGGGGGAAATCTTCCTCCTGCCTGCTGCTGGTGTGTTTTACAACACGACTAGTGTCTTCACCTCCATGCAAGACTTGTTTGAGATTTAAAAGAGACGTCTCATCAGGAATCACTTGCACATGACTCATTTACTGTGCCACTTTTCACATTATATATTCAGCAAAGACAAAATTGTTTAATGCACATTAAAATGTCACTGTAAGCCAATAATCGTTTGAATTCAAATGGTTCACGATGTGCAAAATATCGGATAAAAATTCTAAATATTAAATTGGGGGGTTTGTATACATCTCTGAGGGAAACTGACTGTATTCAGAAATGTTTCGATGGCCGTTTCTTTTCATCTTGCCTCTGTATAATGCATATTAAAGCAGTGTTTATAAGCCACAAGCAGCTTTATGTACATCACTGCTGCTCCATAAGCGCCATCTGCTGTCAGAAAGTGAATTTGCATTTTCATTCAGCCAGTCTGCTTTTTTTGTTATTTCATGCAGATGTTTTATGTAGCATAATTTAAAAAGCTAAAGTCAGACCATTCTATTTTTGTCTTAAATGGTTAAACAATCTAATTTACATCAAAAACTGCTCATGCTACATGTACACTCTTAAAAACAAAGGCTCCAAAAGGGGGTTTTATTACAGCGATGCCATAGAAGAACAAATATCTTCTTTTGTGTCCCGCAGAAGACAGAAAGTCATACAAGTTTGGAAAAACATAAGTGAGTAAAAGTGAGTATTTTTCTCAGCGTTATTGAAATATTGGAGACTTTTCAGCCTTTTCCCACTAACGTTACAAAGAAGTCTGTGCATGTTTCAGGCCTTAACAAATCATATAATAGTGATCTTGACAGAACATTAGGGCTCGCAGCACATTCTGTTTGGATCCCGAAAGAGCCTCTCCAGCATTAATGTGTGTGTTACAGACACAGAACTAAAGTTTATGAGTTTATGAGCCAGCAGAGGGCAGGATCGAGCCACTGAAGACTCAATAAATCACTTCCTCAGATAAGTTACCACATACTCAAGCACATTATTAGTTGAGGGTTGGGGGGCACTTAAACCGGAAAGCGTGGAAATTGGGTTCACTTTGGCAAGAAGAGCGAGGAATATCATGGTGCATAGTGTGAAAACTGGTCTGCTGTGTGAAAGCACGAGTCTGTGATGAGCATGTGCATTAATCAGGGTTCACACGGTTGTGGCAAATTGGCAATTTTAATTGTAATTTGCAAGCTTGAGAAATACTAGCTAACAAAGCACATTATGATACTGCTTGAACTGACTGATCTGCCTTTCTTAAAAAAGCATTAGCATTCATATAGTTCGGATCTCCTCTAACATATTTTGTTGGCTGAAATCACTCTGTGTGACCCGGTGTTATTACAAATGAAGGGATGTGTCCGCCCTCCTGGTTAAGTTAAGGGTCTTTGTGTAGTCTGAAGGACCCTATGAAGTCCATTTTATTTATTTTAATTCTGTTGTAATTTTTCCCAAATTCAGGGTTTTATCAGTTATTTTGTAAAATTAAATTTTACTAATTAAAAAAATAAATTAATTGAAATAATGAAATTAATTATTTAACAACAATTCATTTAAAATGTAACAAAAAACATGTTAGAGCCCTATTAATTCCATTGTATCCCCCTCACACAAATTCTGTGTTTTTTATTGTAATTTTTCTTAATTCCATTTAATGGTTTAGGTCAATTTTAATAATCAAAAGCATTTTTAATCAATAAAATGTAAGTGAGTAAAAGTGAGTATTTTTCTCAGCGTTATTGAAATATTGGAGACTTTTCAGCATTTTCCCACTAACGTTACAAAGAAGTCTGTGCATGTTTCAGGCCTTAACAAATCATATAATAGAGATCTTGACAGAACATTAGGGCTCGCAGCACATTCTGTTTGGATCCCGAAAGAGCCTCTCCAGCATTAATGTGTGTGTTACAGACACAGAACTAAAGTTTATGAGTTTATGAGCCAGCAGAGGGCAGGATCGAGCCACTGAAGACTCAATAAATCACTTCCTCAGATAAGTTACCACATACTCAAGCACATTATTAGTTGAGGGTTGGGGGGCACTTAAACTGGAAAGCGTGGAAATTGGGTTCACTTTGGCAAGAAGAGCGGGAATATCATGGTGCATAGTGTGAAAACTGGTCTGCTGTGTGAAAGCACGAGTCTGTGATGAGCATGTGCATTAATCAGGGTTCACATGGTTGTGGCAAATTGGCAATTTTAATTGTAATTTGCAAGCTTGAGAAATACTAGCTAACAAAGCACATTATGATACTGCTTGAACTGACTGATCTGCCTTTCTTAAAAAAGCATTAGCATTCATATAGTTCGGATCTCCTCTAACATATTTTGTTGGCTGAAATCACTCTGTGTGACCCGGTGTTATTACAAATGAAGGGATGTGTCCGCCCTCCTGGTTAAGTTAAGGGTCTTTGTGTAGTCTGAAGGACCCTATGAAGTCCATTTTATTTATTTTAATTCTGTTGTAATTTTTCCCAAATTCAGGGTTTTATCAGTTATTTTGTAAAATTAAATTTTACTAATTAAAAAAATAAATTAATTGAAATAATGAAATTAATTATTTAACAACAATTCATTTAAAATGTAACAAAAAACATGTTAGAGCCCTATTAATTCCATTGTATCCCCCTCACACAAATTCTGTGTTTTTTATTGTAATTTTTCTTAATTCCATTTAATGGTTTAGGTCAATTTTAATAATCAAAAGCATTTTTAATCAATAAAATGCATAAAACTTTAACAACTTAACAATTAATTCATTTTTTAAACAATAATATGACCCATATGATATGTCTTTTTTTTCTTTCAGAAATTCAGTTTTTTCTGGATTTATAATTTAATACAAATGGATTATCAAAAACTGTGGAAATCAAATTAAAGCATAAAACACAAACAATTGTAATAATCTTTTAAAATGAAACACTTTCAAATGAAATTTGAATTTTTTCTTTTTGCAAAAAAAGTGCTGCACATCAGAGGTTTTCTGTTCAAATGAAAACATGAAAGAATAATCATGATGTTCCTTGAAATGTTTTTTATTGTTATTATTAAAAATGTTATTATTATTACTTTGAGAAGTGCATTCTACTGTGCAGTAGTGATATTCTGTCATAATTTCTTCAAGTTAAGGTCGACTTTTATTTTGGTGGGTTGTCGTGAAATTTTGGACTTTTCTATGTGTGTTTGATGTTTTCTGGTGTAAAGCTGCTGAAGTGACTCTCAGAGCAGCTCTGGAGATGAAGCTGATGTGTTTGTCTCATCAGCTCATATATCGAGACGCAGACGAGCGCCATGCATGCTTCAGTAAGTTATGTACTGCATGTAGTAAATGAAACTGCGCCATTTATTCACACAGAATTCATATTTCAGTAGCCTTTTATGAAACTAGTCCATATCACCATTTAAGTGCACAGTCCAAAATTCGGTGACTTTCCACATTATAAAGTAAATTCAATTTTTATGACTGGATGCTGTCTCTGAATCTTTTCACAGCAAGATCATAAGGAGCACCAAAACGTTTAATAGTTAGGGGTTTGTTCACCTAACCTTGGGTAACTAATACCAATAGTGATGCTTGACTTCTCGCATCACCCTATATTGACGCACAGACCTTTACGATTTGTTTGTCATGACAGTTACATATTTCAAAATATAAACGTGAACAATATCACCGTCTGTTTAACGCTCGTAAACGTTGAATAGAGCCGCCACGTCGTTTCATTGCATCAAATCAGCCGTTTCTCTGTAAATGGGCCGCATTTAAGGCTCAAAAAGGAGCTTTTGTGAGTCGGCGAACAAAACAGGAGTGACAAAGTGGCTCTTCTGAGCTTATTAAAGTGTGAGGGTGAATGATAACCTGTCGGTTATGAGAATAATCAGGACGAATCCCGAACGCACTGTTTTTTCTGGCCGTATCACCCCTAGCACACCCCCTCGCCATTCAAAAGCTGTAATTGAATGAGTCTTTGTCATTATTGTGATTAATCATATTAATTTGTACTAATTAAGAGATGGTTTGAAGTGATGACAATTAGATTAATGAAATTAGTTTTAATTTATAGCACCCCCCCATGCGCCCTCCTCTCCTCGTTCTTATAACTTATAACAAAGAAGGGGAAATCATAGCACAACTGTTATGAAACAGTTGGCAATCTGGATTTTGGGACTAATTGAATGTCCGATTTTATTAATGATGAAATTTATAAAAGTCCTTGGGGGGAATATTAGCGCAGATTCAGCGGTTGGGGGAGGGAAATTAATTAAAATTCCCAGAGATCCTCTTCGCATTAAAGGCCCAGACCCACCGCAACCTCCGTCCTCAGAGCGTGTGAGAAGTTTACTCTCCTCGAGCCAGACGTTTGACTAAAGGAAGCTATTTCTATGGTTTGGTTACATGTGCCAGCAGGAAGAATCAGTTTGGCAGTAATAATAATCCAGTGACCGACACAAGACAGAGATCTGATAGAGTCTGTGATGAAAAGACTCCAAAGGAGGTCTTGCACAAATCTACAGTACATCAACATTAAATACTGATGCACGTGTACAAAAGCTGTTTTTCTGTCTCTTAATGTAATCCCAGAGTTGTTGGTCAAAAGTCTTGCTTGATTACTACAGTTACTGGCAAAATCAATATCTGGAAATGTAAACTTGTATTTCCTACTGACACATTAAAGCAAAAGTCTTAAAATATACACTCTTCTGGTCAGAAGTTTGGAATTAATATTTTGAATAAAGTCTCTTCTGTGCACAAAGGCTGCATTTATTTGATCAAAAATACAGTAAAAACAGTGAAATATTATTACAATTTAAAACAGCTGTTTTCTATGTGAATATCTGTTAAAGTGTAATTTATTTCTGTGATCAAAGCTGTATTTTCAGCATCATTACTCCAGTCTTACATTGTTCAGAATCCTTCAGATTTTTTATTCTTCATTGAGATGAACCATCGTTTCAAGCAAACAACAAAGTTAATGTTAAATATTCAAAACAGTAAATATAATCAAGGCATGTTTTCCACACTAAATGTTTATTGAAAAGTTTTATAATTTGTTGAATCACTCATTTGAATCTTATACATTATATCACATTATATGGCATCGCTATAAAAAACCCACTTTATTTATTTTATTGTGTGTTTTTGAGGATCTAGGCAAGGCAAGTTTATTTATATAGCACAATGGTAATTCAAAGTGCTTTATATAAAAGGAAGTAAAATAATCATCAAAAAATTACGTTTTAAAATGATTTAAAAATTGTTTTAAAATGAATTTAAAACAGTTAAAGGTAGAAAATGATTATATATATAATACAGTGCAATCAGTTCGGACGCTAATGATCTGAGTGGTCTGTTAGGTTTATATTCAGTGAGCATATCTGCTATGTATTGAGGTCCTAGGCCATTGAGTGATTTATAAATGAGTAAAAGTACTTTAAAATCAATCCTAAATATAACTGGAAGCCAGTGTAAGGACCTGAGGACTGGTGTGATATGCTCAGATTTTCTGGTTCTAGTCAGAATTCTGGCAGCAGCGTTCTGGATGAGCTGCAGCTGTCTAATGGTCTTCTTGGGAAGGCCGGTGAGGAGACCATTACAATAGTCCACCCTGCTGGTGATAAAGGCATGAACAAGTTTCTCCAAGTCTTGACTGGAAACAAAACCTCTAATTCTTGCAATGTTTGTCTAGTGCTACTAAATGATACAGTATGCAATATAGTTGATCTGACAGTTCAAAAATAGCATTTTTTCATCTTAGAAACATTGCCAAGTTACGAAACATGATACCTGTTTCTGATGCAGAAAAGCTAGTTCATGCATTCATGACCTCTAGACTGGACTATTGTAATGCACTGCTAGCTGGTTGTCCTGCATCTTCAGTAAACAGACCTAACTAGTCTTCTACCACGCTACAATCCATCACGCTCCCTAAGGTCGCAAAACTCTGGACTTTTGGTAGTACCTAGGATAGCAAAGTCCACTAAAGGAGGTAGAGCTTTTTCGCATTTGGCTCCCAAACTCTGGAATAGCCTTCCTGATAACGTTCGGGGTTCAGACACACTCTCTCTGTTTAAATCTAGATTAATTAGTTTCTCTGTTTCTGCTGGGATTGGCATCCCGTGGTAACTAGGATTTACACAAGCTTCAGTCTGGATCCAGAACACCTGAGAAGAGATGATGCCAAACCCTCAGAGGACCTCAGATGATGCCAACCCTGAAACAACATACAGAACTACCACATTTTGCTATAAGTTTGATTGCAACATATAATGATTGCAGTTAATAGTGTTCACCGTCTGTTTGATTACATGTCATTTATAACTAACTGCATGATTCTTACTGTACATTTCTGTCATAGTCACCACTAATAACCTACTCCTAAATATAATCTAGAAACTTAAAATTTTCTGTAAAGCTGCTTTGCAACGATTTGCATCGTGAAAATCGCTAGACAAATACACTTGAATTAAACTGAATTGAAAACAGAAGTCTGCCATAGTGTAAGCTTCCTAACTGTGGAGTGATTGATGTTTCCGGTCTCAGCGTGCGCAGGGAGGGAGTTGACACGCGTGTTGGACAGGCCCTGGCCGCTCCTCCTGGTTTTGCATATTCACAGCTCTGTCGACTTCTCGGCAGGCCAGTTCATAATTAACAGCTGTTGAGATGTCAAACGTGGCTCTGGCCGTGGCACATGCAAATATGTTTGTATTCCTACCCTGCGCCTCAGAGCCGTGGCTGTGTTTCCCGGGGTCATGCTCTCTGTCCCTCTCTCTGTCTGCCATCCGCACACACACACACACACACACACACACACACACACACACACACACACACACACACACACACACACACACACACACACACAGACACACACACACTCTGATCGACACGCACCTGTAATCTGCGTCTCAAAGCGCCGGATGACTTCTGAATAAAGTCTGTGAGTCTGAACGGGGGGAGAGAGGGCAGTATTAAAATGAGGCCTGTGTGTGTGTGTGTGTATTTGTCATGCTTGTTTAGCCAAAGTTGAAATGTAAATATGGACGGTGAAAGATCTCGCTGGCGATATGCTGCTTGAAATTCTAATAAACAGGTAGCTGTCCACTTGTTATAAATGATACCCATAAAAAGAGGGTGATTCCTTTAACTGATAAAGATGAGAAATAATTGTTTGAGCTGGCACAAAATTAATCAGATCAAAACAGGTGCAATCGTTTCACAAAGACAGAGGCCGTATAAAATACAAAATAAATGAAATGTGATAAAAGCGTTAGTTATCGGGCACCTCGACTGGAGATGAGCATTACAATATTATGAGTGGACTCGAGTTCCTCGGGCGATAGCATTATTGCATGCATTTAAGACGCCAGGGAGATGTATTTATGTTAAAATGAAGATATTCAAAAGGGGCATCAAAGATACAAGGTCACCCGTGATTCAAAGCTCCGGCTCACTTTACTGCGGCTTCCTTCCACAAACTTTCCACATCTCATGCTAGACGTAGCGGGAAATGTTTGGATAAGTCGTGACAATGTTTTCACAGCTAACAGATATATGAATGATTGTCATTTGTCATTGTGACTGAGCAAAGACGCACTAACGATGCTATTCAACACTTTTGTTAATAGAATAACTTAAATACAAACACAATATATCAAAGTGTGAAACAGTAAACATATAGTTAAATATAACCAAGGCATGTTTTCCCACACTAAATGAACAGGGGAAAAATTCTATTAATTTAATTTTTATGTCATTTTCACTTAAAGGGCTCATGAAATGCATTTTTTTTTAAAAAGTTATTTTATAATGCTTCCTGAAGTTCATATAATCTTGGTATAGTATTTTTAAAAAAATCAGAAACAGTCATAATTTAGATATAATTGGTAATTTTCTACCCTGATTTTAGCCTCTGATTTGAACGCTCCTTTTGAAGGGGCGTGTCTGCTGTGAGACGCCCACTGCTGTGATTGGCTGTAGCATCTTTGCATATGAAATGAGCATTACATGTGGCACTCTCTCGAAAACTTTTCCTGCATTTTTACTTTAACAGCCACCACGATGAACTAATAAATGATTATAGCAATTTATTCAGAAAGGGAAAGTCGTGATGTCACAATTCCCCCGATTTCAAATCCCGGGGTTTCAGAAAAGAATAATTCATATTTTAAACTGGGGAGTTAGTTTTGAGTTCTGAAACTTGTTTTTATTGCAGAGTAACCTCTTAAGAACATTTTAATTCTAGATTTAATGAGCCCTTTAATATTTTTAAATAGTTTTCGCTTTCATATTTTCTGTTTGTTTTAGTAATTTAGTTATTTTTATTAGTTTTTTAATATGTGTATATAGTTTGTAATTTTTATTTCAGTTTATTTTAGCACATCAAGTTAAACTAAATTAAAATGAGAAATGTTGCCTTTGCAACTAGGTATGTTTTTTAATATTTTATTTTACTTTTTAAGTTTGCTTTATTTCAAGTAAAAAAAATATGGTTTTAGTTTACTTTAATGGTGTGAAACCTACACAATGAAGTTCATAGGCTTGTCTATATTGAGAGTTACTGTAATCCAAAGCGTTTGGTTCAGCCAATCAGAAAAGCACCTCGAGCCAAACAAGCGTGAAGGCATCACACGCACACTGTGTCATTTCCAGCAAACAGCGATCCTGAGCGCCTCCATCACTGAAGCCGTGTCTCGTCTGGTTAAAGGCAGGCGATTGCATTTGAGCGCTGCGGGCCCCTTCTCACCGCGGCCCCTCGACACTCGCCTCTCTCTCTTCCACTTCAAGTATGGCAGAGTTGTAATGAAGATAATTGTACAATAAAAGCGCCTCTCTAAATCATTCCCCTTCTGTCCTTACAAGATTGATCACGAAAGCGATTCTTCAGACCGCTGTAATTTTCATATTTAATGAGCGTGACTCCAAAACTATTACACTAATTAGTCAAATCTCACATATCGTTAATGATGCTCGCAGTAATTAATATTGTATTTAATTAAAAAATGACCCATTTCAGTGGCTTGCATGCAGGCAGGCAGGCATCACCGACCGGTTGCCTTGCCTAAGGCTGCACTGTGTGTGTGTGTGTGAGAGTGTGTGTGTGTGTGTGTGTGTGTGTGAGTGTGTGTGTGTGTGTGTGTGTGTGTGTACGCGCGTGCGTGAATGTGTGTGTGTGTGTGTGTGTGTTGTTGTATTAGTAGGGAGGTTGTGATGAAGGTTCTTTTACAGAGTTTAGTTCTGTTGTTAATGCTTTTCCACTGTTTCCTCTGCTTGTCAGAGAATGAATGTAATATGAAGAGAAAAAGATCTAATTAAAAAAGTGGTCAATATGACCGGATTTAAATCAAGTGTTGAGAGTTGGTTTATGAGCCTGTGTTCTTCGCAAGGCTATTCATAACAAAAATGAATTTATTCTTATCATGCACATATGCATATTTGGAATGACATGATAGTTTAGCCTCGTGTTGTCTCAAATATACAACATTCTTTGTTCTGCAAAACACAAGATGTTAGGTAATATATCTGAGCTGCTTATTATTTCCTAGTGGTTGTCTTTTTATTTTATTATTTTATTTATTTATTTTGGCCGATGGTATTTTTTTTAGACATCAAGGTAACTGAAATATAGGATTTAATTTAAAAATAGTACATAACACACGCTGCACAGAAATTTATATTTATTTGACATGATATTTACTAATTTAGAAATAAATAATTTGAAAATAAATCAATATAAAAAAAATTTAACTTGAAAAAATAAATAAACAAATGCACACTCTTCAGGATCTAACAGCTGGATTCTATAAGGATTGTAAGGTTCGTATAATTCAATATTTATTAGATATTCAAAGCCTTAAGTGATATAAATGCATATTTTCTGAATGCTGATGGCATATGAGAAAGCATTGTATCTTTCTCTTACTAATAGAAAGGTAAACACTACTTTTTTAGGCACCATTAACATTTTAAAGGTGACCTATTATGCCGCTTTTTATAAGATGTCAAATAAATCTCTGATATCTCCAGAGTGTGTATGTAAAGTTTTACCTTAAAATACCCCACAGATCATTTTTATAGCTTGTTAAAATTTCAACTTTTAGGATATTTAGGCCAAAACGCACAGTTTTTGTGTGTGTCCCTTTAAATGCAAATGAGCTGGTGCTCCCGCCCCCTTTTCAGAAGAGGGCGGAGCTTCAACACTTCTGCTCTGGCATACAAATAAACATTCCACTATTAGTACAAGCCCGTTATCTTTACAGAAAATGCACTCAGTTTAAAAGTCAGTCATCTGATTGTACTGTGCATAATAAATTATCGTTTATGAATTACATAGACGGGGAGCACGGCGCGATAAAAATAACGACAGCTGGCCTCGTGGTGCCATCGTGTGCTATCACAAACTTAAGTCCCACTTGTGATTATGAGCTCGACAAATTCAAGCGGTCGACTTCACATTGCTTTCATATGCAATTTTTAACTCCCACATTAAAATAAATCTCTGATATCTCCAGAGTGTGTATGTAAAGTTTTACCTTAAAATACCCCACAGATCATTTTTATAGCTTGTTAAAATTTCAACTTTTAGGATATTTAGGCCAAAATGCACAGTTTTTGTGTGTGTCCCTTTAAATGCAAATGAGCGGGTGCTCCCGCCCCCTTTTCAGAAGAGGGCGGAGCTTCAACACTTCTGCTCTGGCATACAAATAAACATTCCACTATTAGTACAAGCCCGTTATCTTTACAGAAAATGCACTCAGTTTAAAAGTCAGTCATCTGATTGTACTGTGCATAATAAATTATCGTTTATGAATTACATAGACGGGGAGCACGGCGCGATAAAAATAACGACAGCTGGCCTCGTGGTGCCATCGTGTGCTATCACAAACTTAAGTCCCACTTGTGATTATGAGCTCGACAAATTCAAGCGGTCGACTTCACATTGCTTTCATATGCAATTTTTAACTCCCACATTCCTATTTACGAATAGGTCTATGCTAATAGGGTAGAGAGCGTCACAAATGGGTGGGGCTCTTTCTCTACGATGAATATGGAATCGCTTGTTCTGAGAGACTCTTTATGATTGATTGGGATTATAAAAAAAATGAGTTGGTGGATTTTTACCATTACAGGCTGGTTGTTTTCACACACTGCTGCCACACAACTGTGTTCAAACAATTAGTTAGTTCATATTTTTGGTGTAAACAGGCCTTATATATGTCCCACAAAGCCTCATTTTCATCTGTGTTAAATTCAATATGGTGTCTAACGTCTGTGGAGCTCTGTGCTCGGAAAATAAAATAAAAGTCCCACTTCCAACACTTATAGGCAAAAAAGAATAAATATAATGCCCAATGCTGATCATTTAAATAAGCCAAATATCCACTACTTTTCCATGGAAGGACTGCATTTTCAGTCTTAAAATGACAATAAACACTATAATAAGTCATTGATGGCAAATATTGGTTTGTAATCATAATTTATGTGAAAGTGTTCATTTCAGATGGAAAATTAATGTATGTTTTTGGAGTTGGTAGATGCATGTTTTTCCAATTGGAGCCTACTTTGATTATATGTGTTTAGGATGGCATGAATGTAAGTAAATTGTGTATGAGTTCATTTCTATGCTTGATGCTGTTGTGTTTATTTTGTTGTCATGTCACAGTGTTACAAAATGTATTATTTAGGCAAACCAGTGGCTGTTTGTGGCATTATCTTATGCTAGTAATTGGGATTGTGTGTGAGAGACGCACATCTGTGTCAAGTCGTGGAGGAGGAGGAGGCCCGCTTGATTTATGGGAGCCCCTTCACAGCAGAGCGCATAGTCTGGAAAATCTCCCGTTTACACAAGAATTGCCTGAAAAATGAGATCTGTGACTACATTCTTTTCATTAGCGGCTTACGCCAGCATGGCACTTGGGAGAGAGCGACACGGAGCCGGAGAGCCGGGGCGATGGTTCAGTGTGCCGCAGCCCCAGCAGCTGTTCATCGCTCTCCTGATTACCGACCACATTCATTTCACAAACAAACCCGCTTATTACATTTAGCCAGAAATTAAAGACAGGGAGATGGGAATCAAAGTTGGTAAACCCGAGGCTCAGAGAGACAGACAGAGGGAAATGCAATGGACTGAGATGAAGAAAGAATTAATAAAAACAAATGTTCAGTGATTATATTTCCAGATGTGGATGCATATGGGGTATAAACGTTACGCTCCTGTTGTAATAATACAGCGGCATTCAGATTTCACAATTCTTCGTTTACAAAAAAAAATTTACATTTACGCATTTGGCAGATGTTTTTATCTAAAGTGACTTACATTGCATTCAAGGTACACATTTGATCGGTTCTTGCATTCCCTGGGAATCGAACCCATGACCTTGAGGCTACAGACTACAGGATCAAACATGGTCTTAAACCGCTCACTGGTGACTATCCTGACAGTAGACGGGCAAATTCAGAAGTGTCTGTTTCACATGTTAATCGCAACTTCATCAGTAGAGACAGATGCTTTTTAGCTCAGGAGGTGTAGTTACAACATATTCCAGCCGGGGCAAAACTGTTTATTTATTGCACCTTTAAAGGAATAGTTCCACCAAGAATGAACATTTGCCAGAAATTTTCTCACCTTCATGGCATCCAAGATTACTGTGACTACATTCTTTTCATTAGCGGCTTACGCCAGCATGGCACTTGGGAGAGAGCGACACGGAGCCGGAGAGCCGGGGCGATGGTTCAGTGTGCCGCAGCCCCAGCAGCTGTTCATCGCTCTCCTGATTACCGACCACATTCATTTCACAAACAAACCCGCTTATTACATTTAGCCAGAAATTAAAGACAGGGAGATGGGAATCAAAGTTGGTAAACCCGAGGCTCAGAGAGACAGACAGAGGGAAATGCAATGGACTGAGATGAAGAAAGAATTAATAAAAACAAATGTTCAGTGATTATATTGCCAGATGTGGATGCATATGGGGTATAAACTTTACGCTCCTGTTGTAATAATACAGCGGCATTCAGATTTCACAATTCTTTGTTTACAAAAAAATTTACATTTACGCATTTGGCAGATGTTTTTATCTAAAGTGACTTACATTGCATTCAAGGTACACATTTGATCGGTTCTTGCATTCCCTGGGAATCGAACCCATGACCTTGAGGCTACAGACTACAGGATCAAACATGGTCTTAAACCGCTCACTGGTGACTATCCTGACAGTAGACGGGCAAATTCAGAAGTGTCTGTTTCACATGTTAATCGCAACTTCATCAGTAGAGACAGATGCTTTTTAGCTCAGGAGGTGTAGTTACAACATATTCCAGCCGGGGCAAAACTGTTTATTTATTGCACCTTTAAAGGAATAGTTCCACCAAGAATGAACATTTGCCAGAAATTTTCTCACCTTCATGGCATCCAAGATTAGGATGAGTTTGTTTCTTCATCAGATTCTGAGAAATGTGTCATAGCATCACTTGCTCTCGAATGGATGCTCTGCATGGAATGGAACTCTTTCCATTCATTAGGTTATGTGCTGCTTAATACAGTGTCTGTTTGTACAAGAAGAATGTCCAAAGATGGCTTCAGTACATACATTTAAAGGATAGTTTAAATACCAATAAAATCAGAATAAACATGAAATGTGTCTCATGGACCTTTGATAGCATATATCATTGTGAAATTGCAGTGGCACCATCTGAAAAAATAAGTTGCATTATGGCAGGGGCTTTTTGAACATATCCAGCTTATTTTAACAATACTGTGATAAAACTAATATCCATAATAATTTTGGTCATTATAATTGTGATCAATGTCAATAATGTCGTTATCGGAAGTCTATGCAATGTTTTTCTTTTTTTTTTCTTTCTCAGAGAAAACAGCGTCTCCTTGACATCACCCGACTGTTATTTGAGGGAAATGTTGCTAAGTTAGAAATAATGGTAGGACTACAAACGGGGCCAGTGTTTTCTGCTGGAGAGATCAGCTCTGTTCGGGGTTGACTTGTGCTTTGTAACTTTGCAGATTGTTTACAGCTATATTACTCACTAAAGGAAAGGTCAAATCAAAAGAGTTTAAGGTGCCTTGAATCAATTTTTAAAATCCTTATCTCTTCATAAAAGTCATGGAGGGACATTCCAAACCGCTGTGGCTTAATGCATTAAAACGGTGTTTAAAAAAAAAAAACTCAGTAAACACATTATTAATAAAGCATTCTGTTTACAGACAAGAAGATGAGTACAGAATGTGAAGGCAATCGTTTAATTAGTGTTACGCATTTTCCTCCCAGAACCGTTATAAGGAAAACGCTTAATATGGCTTAATGCATTAAAACAATGCTTTTAAAAGACCAAACTCAGTAAACACATTATTAATAAAGCATACTATTTTCAGTCAAGCATATGAGTCCATAATAAGAACGCAATGCGTTTAATTATGCATAAGCATTTTCTTTAACGGTTTTCTATGGGAGGTGTAGTTAAATGCATTGGTTTGGGTTTTTGGGCTCATATCTGCTTGTCTGTACATAGTATGATATATTAATATTGTTTTATGAGTTTGGGATTTTCAAAAACACCATTTTAATGCATTAAGCCACGTCAAGCATTTTTCACGTTTACCGTTTCAGAATGTCCTGTCATGGAAAAATCATGGGAAAAATTCTGCGGGAATCCAGATCAATGCAGCGTTCTAAACAAACACCTGGAGTATGCAGTATAGTGCATTTATATTCTACTGCAAACACAGCAGAGGCCTTGTTTAAGAGAAAATAGACTGTGCAGAAGAGACACTCGTGAGGGCACCTCATTTTATCTTATTGATGTCACTGAACTGCACGGCCATCGCTGCGTGTGTGTGTGTTTGTGTATGTGCGGCAGCGCGCTCAACAATGTAATTGGAGTGATGAAAAATTATCGTGATTGGGCTGAGCGGTTTTCTCACCCATCCCCCCGAACGCCGTCCCCTCTGCACTCGGGCCCCTGAACCAGCAATAACATCTCCGGGCCCATCTGTCACCATCTAATGTGACAAAGTTTTTATCGTGTGTATTAAGGTGGCCAGATTAAAAAGTAAATACGGCAATCTCGCCCAGGCCGCTCACGCTGGCAGGTTATGGTGCATTTCACGGTGGCCTGAGCAGCTCATCAGCGGCCCCCCGACAGGAGAATCAAACAGCCCTCGAGGGAGCGGCGCCCGGGGCCGCGGGTTAGGAGGGGGCCGAGGGGAGTCCTGCACGCCGGGTTAAGGAGATGTTAAAGGATACTATTAAACTTATATGTCTTTTTCCGTCTGAGGCAGCCGCTGTTTTTCTCACCTCGGTGTCGCATCCTTTGGCTTCCAATGCTTTGAGTTTTTGTGCATCCGAAAGCACTGGCGAGATTACACCTGGCAGAGCGAAATGAGAGCGCCTTATAAGATGAACCGCGGCAGTGGTTTATAAGAAGAAGATTGCATTTCACACTGATCCCTGCAGCGGCTGCGTTCTGCACGTTCTCGTGGCTGATTTCTTCTCACCTGTGCTCATGCATTCTCCTCCATTTACTCTGGCTCCAGTTGAATGGAAAAGCTGGAGAGCTCCATCTGCTTCCCTCGATGAAGTCCTGGCAGATGTGTGCGATGGCTCATTGGGGCTGAGATATTAGCGTATGTGTTTGACAAGGCACACCACATCTTTAGACTGTATGTAACAAGTGCCAATGGTAAAAGCGTAAAACATAATCAAATGCATTCCTGTAGTTCAAACGGTAGAGCACAGCACTTGCAACGCCAAAGTCGTGGGTTCGATTCCCAGGGAATGCAAGAAATAGTAGAAATGCATATTCCATAAATGCATTTGTGTTATGGACTACAGCCGGATCCATCTGAATAATTGTCGTTAGTAGAGTTACATTTCATTTTAAAATTGACGAATTTTGCATCATTGACACTGTTACTGAACTGAATCAAAACAACACTGAACTGAATTGATCTGAATAATGACACTTGTCTACTACAATTGTTTGAATTCTGTAATATTGTCACATTTTAACACATTTTCCTGTCTATTTTTATGAAGCTGCACTGAAATAAGTGGACCAACTTAACATATATATATATATATATATATATATATTGTCATTTGCACATATATTGTTGCTGTTTTGTTAGTTTTGACATTTTATATATATATTGTTTTATGGTGCTAAATTTCCTACACCTTCTACCTTATTTTATTTATTCTCAGCTTAGTTAATGTAAGTCCTATCAAATCTGTCCTATCTCATAAGCATCTGAGTTCATACTTACAAAACAGGTCACAGAAGACTTCTCCGTGGTCTGTTCTGGCTTAGCTATAAATCAATGCCATGGGAGGCAGACTTGTGTTATATAAATACAAGTCAGTTTATTACTACAAACCGTAAGTAAGCAGTACAAATATTCTAAAACTACTGTATATAAGTATTAAATAAAGTATAAATGTGACCCTGAACCACAAAACCAGTCATAAGGGTCAATTTTTTTAAAATTGCGATTTATACATCACAAATAATAAATAAATAAATAAATAAGCTTTCCATTGATGTATGGATCCCTTTCAGTCGGTCACTCTCGACGTCACATCGGATGACCGACGAATTGGGATCTCGCTTAGAGGGACCAATCTACTTCGAGTGTTAACTAAACGAGCCAATGCACATTGGCATGTGATTATTGCATCCAGCTGCTGCTGATCACAGCGTGAGTATAAGTAGGCAGCAGATGCAGCGCATATTCAGCTTGTCGCGTCGGAGCCGAGCGATCACATCGTTCTGCTCCTGACTACTCTACTGAGAGAAGAAGACTGAACGAGTTCAGCGCGCTCTTGGAAAGCTCTGACACTGACACGTCTTGGCGGACGGCGCTTCAGCGGTGGTGGTTTCTGCACTACCCCCTGTTTGTGTTGCAGATGATCATCTCCCCTGTGCGCCTCAGCACGCTAAAAGAGCTTTTTCCCCTAAAAGAGCAATTTCGGGTGCGTCTTTTTAAAGACGACGTTGCGTGGCAAACTTGATGTTACGTCTTTGTAAAGACGATGTGGGTCTTGCTATAGACAACGTATCACCTGGGCGTTTTTGGATGCGGTCGTTACCTGGCGCTGGGTGATGGTCACGATCGCTGCCTCTCGTGCCTGGGCATGAAGCACGCTGAGGTGCTTTCGTGGATGACTCATGCTCCCATTGCGGGGGTATGACCATCTCGGAGTTGCGGACCGGACTCCGTTACCTGCAAAGGGGCGGAGTGCCCGTGCCACTGCCTAGATCTGGGATTCCCTTTGGTGGCAGCCGGGGGCATCCTTTTTCTGGTGGTGGGCGGACTGGTCTTACGGTCACAGTGAGGAATTCCACTTTGAGGATGCCCAAGCCCGCCGGCACTTCGAAACCAGTGGACAAGGTGGTCTGCGCTCCTGTCGCTTATCGCAACTCGCCCGCCACCTCCTCCTCTGGAGTCAGAAGCATCTGAGGTCGCTTCGTGCTGTTCACATTCCTGGGCTGCTCAACCGGGCAGCCGACAAGCTGTCCCGAGCTGCGCTCCCGGGAGAATAGCGACTCCATCCCCAGAAAGACCAGCTGGTTTGGGGACGTTTCGGAGCCGCTCAGGTAGACCTGTTTGCCTCTCCAGGGAACACTCGGCACGGACGCACTGGCACACAGCTGGCCGCGGGGCCTTCGCAAGTATGCATTTCCCCCAGTGAGCCTTCTGGCACAGTTGCTGTGCAAGGTCAGGGAGGAAGAGGAGCAGGTCCTGCTGGTGTCACCCTATTGGCCTTCCGGGACCTGGTTCCCGGAACTAATACTCCTCGCGACAGCCCCTCCTTGGCCGATTCCTCTGAGGAAGGATTTACTGACTCAGAGACGGGGCACCCACTTCCAGACCTCTGGAAACTTCATGTCCGGTCCCTGGACAGGATGCGGAGATTCTGAGTGGCCTACCCCAAGAGGTAGTTGACACCATCACTTCAGCGAGAGCGCCTACGCTTGAAGTGGAAAGGGCGGTAGCTATGGCCTTTTGGTAGGATCCCAATTCGTCGGTCCTCCGACATGACGTCGAGAGTGACCGACTGAAAGGGAACGTCTCGGGTACGTATGTAACCCTCGTTCTCTGAAGGAGGGAACGGAGACATCCCGTCGCCACAGCTCCTGTACCACCGCTGAGCGGCCGGGTCACAGGCTCGGCTCGACTCCTCAGCGAAAACCTGAATATGCGCTGCCTCTGCTGCCTACTTATACTCACGCTGTGATCAGCAGCAGCTGGATGCAATAATCGCATGCCAATGTGCATTGGCTCGTTTAGTTTACACTCTAAGTAGATTGGTCCCTCTAAGCGAGATCCCAATTCGTCGGTCCTCCGACGTGACGTCTCCGTTCCCTCCTTCAGGGAACGAGGGTTACATACGTAACCGAGACGTTTGTTAGGATAGAACAATATTTAGCCGAGATACAACTATTTGAAAATCTGGAATCTGAGGGTGCAAAAAAATCAAAATATTGAGAAAATCTCCTTTAAAGTTGTTCAAATCAAGTTCTTAGCCATGCATATTACATCATCGCACTTCAGTCCTTTACAGACAGCAGGTGCATCACAATGTGTGACGTTATACTGGAAATCCCCTCAGAAGTTCTATATAAAAGGCCTGGCATCTTCTCATTTTTCTTCTTCGGGATTTTTTGCACTGCTGTCTGTTACACTTTGTCTGAAACACACCAGCTGAGGTAATGCCCACCTTGTTTTTTCTTCAACGCTCTTGCTAATACATGATATAAACATTTTCTTAAAGGGGTGTTTCACTGGGGTTTTTCTAGGCTTGATTGTATTTATGGGGTGCAGTCTAACATGTGTTAATGCTTAGTTTAAAAATAACCACATTATTTTTCACATAATTTACCTTTACTCCACACCACTCTGTCCCTTCTCTGAGAAACGGGCTGATCCTTTCCTGTTTTTAAGAAGCCCCGCCCTCAGAAATAGGCGATGGGCTCTGATTGGTTAGCTAGCCCAGTGTGTTGTGATTGGCTAAACCACCTCTAGCGCGCGTCTAAACGTCCCGCCCCTCACCTCAGCAGCATGTGCTCTGGTTGTATTGTAAACAACGGCATCGTTAATATCGCTTATCAGTTTGAGCCTGATTGAGAAGCAGAGGATATTAGTGAAGAGGATCGTGCAGAACCTGTGCAAGCACGGCTTTTAATGGTAGGCCTATGTTTTTTGTTTGTTGTTGTCTCATTCTTCTAGATACGCTGTTATTTGTAAATGCTACTGCTTATGTTAGCTTTTAATATACGGTTTTATCCTGATTAAAGCTTTAATACAGTACAGCAACTGCACGCCTCCATGTTTAACGCTTCTCATAGCTATGTGATAATAAGTGTATAATTGGAACAGTTCATTGTTGAAGCTGAGCTGAATGAGAGAGAGATGCAGAGTGCGTGAAGAGCAGGGGAATGCGAGGAACAGAATTTTAAAGGGGTCATATGATGCGATTTCAAGTTTTCCTTTCTCTTTGGAGTGTTACAAGCAATCTGGGTTTGTGATGTCACGCACCCGGGAAGTAACTCGTTGTAGTCCCTACCAGCCGTTTTTGTAGGCATTAAACTGCCAGAATTTTAAAAGATGATATCTCCGTTCGCATTGAACTTTCAGCTTCGTAACTTTGCAGATATTGTTTATGCTCAAACAGCAACATTACACACTAACTAACGTAAAAAAACTGAAATCGCAATCAACCACCCCTTTAATAAATGCTTAAAACTACAAGTGTGGTGTTTTACTTAAACCACTTTCTCAATAAAACAAATACAATAATGTGTGTATTAAATAGTATTAAAGTACATGAAAGTGTATTAAAGTACATAAAAAGTAAAGGCATACTTGCAATAGGACAATTCCTTAATTTGCTCTACAACATGCAGCAGTTACACATTTGCCTGTATGAGGCCTTTCCATGAAAGAAACAAAAGAATACACCCTTATATTGTATTATATTAACTAAATACATTAAACAATGAGGCAGGGTAATTGTATTTTTATATATACTGTATATATATATATAATTTAAAATATTTGAACATAATTATTTTACAGCCAAATGTATTTGTTTTCCAAATTATATTAACAGTTTGGTTCAGACCTTACATTTTAATTTAAACAGAATGAAAAATATTTATTTTCCCAAAACCGTTCATACAAAGTAGAAAGAGTATTTATTATAAAGACAATACCATACTTAATGCCATTTCTATAGACCATTCCTTTTTTTTTCTTTTTTTGGGGGGATTTTTAAAGATTAATTTCACCATAAACAAACTAGAAATTAGAAAGATTTAAAAAAAAAGTTAGTCAAAATGTATTTACTGCAAGTAAATAAATCTTTTATTGTATCTTTGATCTTTTACATTTATTTTAACGGCATTTTAAAATATGCATCATATTTTCTGTTATATACTAACAAACTAATAAATAAACAAATTAATGCATGAAAGAATGCATAAATAAATAAATAAAACCCACAGTAATTTCTGCAGTCAGTAAATCTAGCCCGTCAGTGTTTAGTTAGAATATAAATATATAAATACATGTAAATATTTTCAAAATATATACTGTATGTGTCTGTATTTATATATACATAATAAATATGCACAGTACACATACATATATTATGTAAACAAAACTTTTATTTTGGATGCAATTAATCACGAAATAATAAAATTGACTATTAACTATTATATATATTATATTTTATTTTATTTCAGTTAACTTTTTTCTAGTATTTTTAATTTTTTTATTTTAGTTAACGATAATAACCTTGGTCCGCCTCTAACAGCGCTCGTCAATGTCAAACTGACTGAGATGGCCAATCAGAAGAAGGAGGCGGGCTTTACTGTTCACAGAAAGCAAACAGAAATTCCAGAGCAATGCTTCAGTTTAACAGTGAAAGAGTGTGAGGTAAAAAGTAGCTAAATGCTTAACACTTGACAACTGTTACAATTACAATAGAAATGTTAAACAACCAACGGTAACATCTGATGCAAACTATTCTTTTGTGATGCAAACTATACTTTTTTTTCAGTTTTTAATTGAAAATGTAGGCTATTGTTGCAATTCCTGTAGATTCATAATAAATTGCAACGAGATGAGAAACATTAACGCAGCTGTCAAGAATGTGTGCACTTTTTAAAATAAAAATTATATTTTCTAGTTCAAATGGATTGCTTTACAATAAATTCTAGTTCTTTTACTTTTTTAATTATAAAAATGGTTTGGTCCCCCTAACGCGCAAGACATGGTTATGGCCTGACTTACAAACAGTAGGCTACTTCTCACACGAACCGCAAAGGACACTTGATTCCACTGGAGTTTGATGTTAGCATGTTGCTAAGCTAATGGCAGGATGCTCCTATAAGCATGAAAATATGCAGCACATGCAAATACTGGGCCAAATAGTCTCCATATCTGCAAAAGACACATGTGACACTGAAATTAAGAGATGCATGCAACTCTAGTGTAAACAGTCTGCACAGGGGTGAATCTTTCTAGTGTGCATATTGTGGCGAGTATCCCAAGTCCAGATTAGCGTCGCCCTGGAAACGCCATTGCCACACTGATCACCGACGCACAACACCTGTGCGCGATGAGTGGCGCACCTGGAGCTCGTTCCCGCTGGCCTTAAAAGCCAGGAGACGGGACACCAGCAAGAAGGCACTCCGGAGCTCCAGGCGACATTAATGCTTGTTTCTCCTTGTTCACAGAATCTGAAGACACCCTGGGAGAGGGATCTGCACCACGGCACTTCACCCCACGAGCACCTCGCTGAGACGGGCACCGAGCACTATTCATCACTGGTGGAGCGGTTTAACCAGGCGCTCAAACGGATGCTGATGCGGGTGGTGGCCGAAGATGGGCGTGACTGGGACCTCATGATCCCGTATGTGCTCTTTGGAGTCCGGGAAGTACCACAGGCCTCCACAGGCTTTACCCCCTTCGAACTGCTGTTTGGGAGACAGCCCAGGGGCCTTCTAGACGTGGCTCGGGAAGCATGGGAGAACCAACCCGCCCCCCTTCGTAGCCTCGTCGAGCACGTGCGGGAGATGAGGGAGAGGATAGACCGGGTCATTCCGCTGGTTAAGGAACATCTCGTGACCGCCCAGCGCGCCCAGCAACGGCTGTACGACCGGCCCGCCCAGGCCCGGGAGTTCCAGCCGGGCGATCGAGTGGTGGTACTGGTCCCGACAGCTGCTTGCAAGTTTCTGGCGACCTGGCAGGGGCCCTACACCGTAGTGGAACAGATGGGACCGGTGACGTACCGGGTGCGGCAACCGGGCCGCCGACGGACGGAGCAAATCTACCATGTCAACTTGCTCAAAGTGGGTTCCCCGGCCCGAGCAACTGGCCGCGCTAGCCCATACCGGGCCCCCAGTAGTGGACATGGAACCGCAGCTGTCGGCGACCCAGAAAACAGAGCTTGAGGCCCTGGTCAGTCAGTTCCGGGATGTGTTCAGTGAGACCCCGGGTAGAACTACCGTCATCGAGCACGAGGTCCGCAAACCACCAGGAGTCGTAGTCCGGCAGCAGCCCTACCAGATACCGTAAGCTCGCCGGCCGGCTATAGAGGAGGAAGTCAAGAAGATGCTCCAACTAGGAATCATCGAGCCCTCCCGTAGCCCGTATACAAGATCGTAAGAGGGCTCATCATGCCCCAGGACAAGAAGGTCGAGGCGGTCAAGAAGTTCCCACGCCTTGCCAATAAGACGCAGGTACGGGCCTTTTTGGGGTTGGCGGGCTACTACCGATGTTTCATTCCTAACTTCTCCTCTATAGCCTGCTCCCTGTCAGACCTTACCAGGAAGGGGCAGCCGGAGAGGATAGATTGGACTCCCGAGCCCGAAGCCGCCTTCCAGGCCCTCAAGACGGCCCTGACGTCCTCCCCGGTCCTGCATGCCCCAGACTTCGGCTGCCCCTTCACCCTATATACGGACGCCTCCGGCACCGGTTTAGGGGCAGTCCTCTCCCAGCTCCGGGATGGAGAGGAACACCCCATAGTCTACATCAGCCGGAAACTCTCCCCCGCGGAGACCAGGTACGCCACCCTGGAGAAAGAGGCCCTGGCCATAAAGGGGGCAGTCCTGGAGTTAAAGTATTACCTTTGGGGCCGTCGGTTCATCCTCGTCACCGACCATGCGCCCCTGCAATGGATGTCCTGGGCGAAGGACACAAACGCCCGAGTGACACGGTGGTTCCTCGCACTCCAGGACTTCTGCTTCCAGGTACAACATTGGGCCGGGGCCGATCACGGGAATGCGGACGGTCTCTCCCGGGGCTGGTCCGGTTGGGCAGGTCTGGCAGGTAACCAGAAACCCCCCCCCCCTGTAATACCCCCACAACGAGTTGTGTTTTCCCACAGGACCAGGGCAACGCCCTGGAAATGCCGCTGCCACACTGATCACCGACGCACAACACCTGTGCACGGTGAGTGGCGCACCTGGAGCTCATTCCCGCTGGCCTTAAAAGCCAGGAGAAGAGACACCAGCGGGAAGGCACCCCGGAGCTCCAGGCGACATTAATGCTTGTTTCTCCTTGTTCACAGAATCCGAAGGCCCCTGGGAGAGGGATATGCACCACAGCACTTCACCCCACGAGCACCACGCTGAGACGGGCACCGAGCACCATTCATCAGAGCACGTGTGATCAGTGTGTGGGCAATAAATCACCCTCCGCGGCTCTTTCGATCAGTACCGAGTCGGTGTTCTCAATCATCCCGCGACAATATGTTGAGCGTCTGTGTTCGTGCACACTATCAAATGAAGTAGGCTACGTGTTCAGCTGTATTACTCACAAAACCATAAGTTATAAGGGTAAATTTTTCGGTTTGTTATGATACAAATATTTGCGACTCTGAGGATGCAAAAAAAATCTAAATATTGAGAAAATCATCTTTAAAGTTGTCCAAATGAAGTTCTTAGCAATGCATATTACTAATCAAAAATTAAGTTTTGATATATTTACGGTAGGAAATTTACAAAATGTCTTCATGGAACATGATCTTTATTTAAAAAATATCTATCCTAATGATTTTTGGTATAAAATAAAAATGGATAATTGTGACCCATACAATGTATTGTTGGCTATTGCTACAAATATACCCCAGCGACTTAACACTGCTTTTGTGCTGCAGGGTCACATATGATGCCATCATGGTGCTTGGACCTGATTTCACTGTTTGTGTGTCTGCATTCAAAAATGAATAAGTATTACATAATTTCAGTGCATCTTTTATAAGAATTTAAAACATTGAAGCCGTGCCATTAACACCTTCCCAGAACAACGTTGCTCTTTTCAGTTTTATAGTTTTCTGAGGTTGTCTTTATTAAATGATAGCCAAACAAACTACCTGAAGGCTTGTATAGTGAAGGTGTTGTCAATTTTTGACAAGCCAAAGTCCTCTGCATTCACACAGTGTCTGAGTGTTTTTTATGGTGATTGGTTTGTCATCATCGGAGCAGTTGTTCAGTTTGTTGGACGTGTAATGTGAACTGGTTTGGACACAGCAAGTTGAAAAGGCCACAGACAAACACTAAGACGTAAATTCAGCCTAAAGAAGATGAGAAGGAAAGGTCAACTACTGAAACAAGGCAAGAAGACATTGACTTGGTAGGACACGGGAAATCAATTTGAGCATGAGCTGTGAATGTTCAGGATTCTCTGTCTGTTGTCTTTTTATGAGCATGTACTGCTTTTATTCCCAATGTCAGCATGAACATTAGCCCTTTCTTGTTTGGTGGTCATTTATTTGTATTTTTTTATGTTTTCAGTGTCACATGATCATTCTTATATGCTACTTTGCTGCTCAAGAAACTTTTTTGGATTATTATGCTGAAAAAATAATAATTCTGAAAACAGTTGTGCTGCTGAATATTATATTAGTACAATGCATTATGAATGTCGCTTCATGTTCTGATCTACAACAGTGTTTTTAGTGTGTCACCTTTTGCCCTGGATCCATCAATACGTCTTCCTCAGTGAACAGCGCACGTACAGCAAGAAAAGCCTTCTGTAAGAGAGGATGATGGGTCTCGTTTGAGCCCTTGAAAGGTACAAACCTCCTGAAAGCCATTTCGAATGACCCCCATTATCCTATACACGGCACTTTGGGAAGATTTATATAAATACAGAGGCCAATCCGGGTTATTGCTGTTCGGTGTGGGCTGATTTTTGTGTTCATTACTTTGGTGTGCATGCCGTTCGTTCTTTGTTTTAATAAACCCTGTTCATACCTGAGCACCTGATTCTGTGATATCCTCATTATTTAGCATTGCAGATATATACAATACTCTAATGTCAGGCAAGGTCAAGTGTGACAGGCTCTCTCCTCTCCTCTGCATGGCAATTAAGCTCGACCCGGGGGACGGATCTGCTTGATTTTACTAGAGGACGAAAGTGCCCCTCACCTCTGATTGGTACAGAATCCGTCTCTCTCAGGTGTGTCACACGGGACAGGTGAGTGATTTCGGGGTGATGGATGTCTGCAGGGCTCTTTTCAGATTGTTATTAGTGTTGTTGATCAAATCATGTCCAATATATATACAATCATAGCACATATGCCACCCCGACCCCTTTTTGTCTGTTCTTGATTTAATTAACACTTCAATTAGCTGTTATTGCTTTTTCTTGAAAGGGCTGGAACTCACTGGAAAATATAGTTGCATTCTTCCTTAAGACACCAAGAAATTAAAATTAGGCATCATTAGTGCTCAAACACATAGTTGATGTGCCATGGAACTGGGTCAACATGATAAATATGAAAATGGAAATATAGTGTCAAGTGCATTACTGTAAACATGCTTCTCTTTTTTATCTATTTATTAATTTTTTCGTATTTTTTATAGTAATCGACAGCAGTTATAAAGCTTGAGTTGAACCTGAAATAATATGAATCTTTTTAATAATTGCATAATTAGTGTTCGAGCAGTGTGGGTAGTCAATTTCAACACATTTCATTGAGAAAAGAAAAAAAAGAGAGTAATTTTTACTAGTAACTTTCACAGTTAATCACTAGGAAATGTCAGGTAACCCATGTAACAGTAAATGTTCTCAGAACTTTAGTTAATGTTCTGGCAAGGTTTTCTCAAAGTCATGAACAAATGTTCTTCCAGTAATGATAATAGAACATTCGTTCAAAGTTATCTGGTATTTTTTAATCTTCTCAAAACTAGCACAAAAATGTAATTTACACATTGTTCAAGCATTGTTATTGTTTCATGAAATGTTTTAGCTGGATGTTAGTCTATTTTTTTTATTTTGTATATCCATATAACCAACAAAACGTTTTCAAAACACTTTAAAAAACTAGACATTTTGAATGTTTAAAGAACATTCAAAAATTATATTTTCATAACTTAAAGGGAAAATCATTATAGAACATATTCTTTTAGCTGGGTATACTTTGAATTAAATGATAATTTTTGATGTAAAAAGTTATTTACAACTTAAAAATACAGTGTGTGTGTGTGTGTGTGTGTGTATATATATATAAGTTGGTTTGTCACAAACAGTCTATTATGGAAAGACAGGGCTGTCAGTGGATTTTGTGTAAGATACCTCTGTGAATCAACCACACTGATGCCAATAATCTCAAAATGGCCAAATATTAGGCTAGACGATTCATTGCCTGGGTGATATCAGAATATTTTAAATATACAAACTGCTGAAAGTAGTGTTTAGTATTTATCCCACAGCAATGTAAAAACTCCTTATCTGGATTCATTTTCAACAGTGAGTGATTTTCTTCAGTACGATCATGCAACAGTCCAGTCCAATACACATAAGAAGCAGCATGATTATTATTCCTGGTTCGTTCTTTTCTTAGCACCTGTGTTCCTCCTGAGCAGTGAAGACAAATGCAGCGCTCAGGGCCGCGGTGGCGCAACGTCCGGCTCGCGCTTGGATTCTGATACTCTTTAGAATAATTGCATATCAGCGCCCAGCATCTGCGCAATGCTCTCCAAACACACTGTTATGCATGGTAAAGACCCCACTGTTTGCATGAGCCCATTTATTATGACTGATAGCGCTGCCTTCCCTGACATTTTGTAAACTGGAAGCACCTAATCTTGTTTGGGTTTGATGCTTATTAAAATACAGCGGTACAAATAAAGCCGTGCCACTGGCCGCACTTCCCTCGTCCTGATAGACCCCGCGTGGTTTTCTGCTCAAAATAAATACATTTGTCTTGTTTGCGCCTGGCGTTCCTGTCCGTGTCTGAGGTGAGAGGTGTGTCTGCGGCTGCCTGCTTCGATCGCATGATTTATGAGCACGGCTCCGCTGAAACACTGCTGGGACCGCAGGAGTTAACTAGCGGCCCGACTCATGGGGTGCGCTCCAATCCCTCGCTAGAGCCCTGCCAAGTGGCCTTCAGAGGCTATTCGACCACATTCAGTTTGAGTTCCACAGAGTGGATGTTTTCAGTCTGAAGGGTACTACATAGGGAACAAGTGTACATCCATATATCACTTCGGTGAAGTGGAGAGATAAAAATACCCAGCAGTCATTGCACACCACCAGAGCTATTTAAGTACATTGCACCCAGTACTGGGCAGATTTAAGGCAGACTTAACCAATAAGCAAGGTAAGCAAGGTAAGCTTAGGGCCCCGGCGAATCAGGGGGCCCCCATCTGATATTGGTGAAACTTGTTTGGCAAACGCTCCAGTGTGTATTTGTGTTATGGAGAGCGTCAAATGTACACTCACCGCTCAAAACACAGAGTTTTTGCAAGGTGCTGAGTTCTGCAAGCTCGCGAATCCTCTCATTATTACAACGAGTAGATACGATGTAAATAAGAGGTTCATTGTGCAGAGAGCCTATTAACGGAACATCGTGAGATTGCAATGAATTAAAGTGAGTGACAGCTTTTAGTGATTATAGAGAGAGCACTCTTTGCACGCATTGTAGGCTGTATAATACCATCTGACTGTCTCAGAACAGAGATATCCACCTCACATTCAAAGAAAGTATTGTGTTTCAAATCATAATTTTATTTGTCTTGATGTTTCAAAATGACTCTCTTATATAAAATGCACGAATGCGATGACTGGAGATTTTCTCTTGATAACAGATTACATTTTCAATTTGTTTCTCGGCAAACCCTACCGTATGCCTTAAGAACACTTGGAATACGGAACGAGTTGCATGGGATAATTTTTATAAAATTTTTATGACATCCTTTTTGTAAAAAGATTGAAGAAGCTTACAATTCATTAAATGGACAAGTGCAAGAATTTTTTTTATAATGTCTTTTTTTTTTTTTAAATATAGGTAGCCTAATATGGCTTTAGAACAGCATCAGGTTAACTAATTATTTACTTAAATTGTGAAGGGGTAAATAAACTAGTTACAGCTATAACCTACGAGAGAGCGAGAGAGAGAGAGAGAGAGAGAGAGAGAGAGAGAGAGAGAGAGAGAGAGAAGAGAGAGAGAGAGAGAGCAAAATAAGAGATAGACATAAAAGATCATATAGATATTGTGTTTCCTTTGTGGCTGGTGATGTTGTTCTCGATCACCATGTCAACAATGCTGCTGTTCCATTCAAAATAAACCTGATTGTCCACCTGAATGATCTCAAACTTCAATTCTGAAAAATGTTTGGACATTTACAGTAAGTAACAGAAGTTGTCCCAGGTGGACTACAAATCTGTACTATCAACAATCACAGTCCCCCCCCCCCCCAGCTTCTCTAAAGGAGAGGCTGTGATTTTTTACATGGTCAATTAGGGTAATTCTGATTTCATTTGACTGGACCGACGGCGGCGGAGCAGGTGGAGTAGAAGCCCAAGGCGGAGACGGAGAGCCGATGAGCCAGGGCGACGGGGAGGATCCGGAGGGCCAAGGCGGAGCAGATGGTTCAGGCGACCGAGGCGGAGGCGGGGATCCGGAAGGCTGTGGTGGAGCCGGAGCGACAGAGGACCGAGGTGGAGCTGGAGGGAAGGAGGAGCCTGACAGAGCCAGAGGGATGAGGTAATGCCGGAGGAGTGGAGTCCCGAGGCGGCGGATGGTCGACAACAGACCAAGGCGGAGCCGGAGGGATGAGGGAGCCCGGCAGAACTAGTGGACTGACGGGCCACGGCAGAGAGTAGGGAACTAGGAACCATGGGGGAGCCACTGGGTCGAAGGGCCGAGGCGGAGTCCGGGACTCCGGACATTAATCAATGGAGATCCTCCAGTCACAACGCCGATGGAGATTGGCAGACCCGTAGCGAATCCAGCGCACAGATGGTGGGCTGAGGGTGAGCAGAGGGGCTGACAGGAGCCAGCGGTGGTGGAGCAGAAGCAGCAGGGATGACAGGAAAAGGCAGGAAAGGGAGGGTGGGTGGGAGTTTGTGAGCACCAGTTTTTTCAGGGATGGTGTGTGCTGCCCACACACACCAGAAGGCCACTCCCAACACCGGGAGTGCCAGCGATAGGGGAACGACCTCCATGGCAGGACTGGCAGATAGTTCAGGGCAGACTGATAGTTCAAGACAGACAGACAGTTTAGACGAAGGCGGAAGAAGAGGGGGCATGTCTGCATATATATCCATATCATTGTCCATTGAGCTCAGCTCACCCTCAGCCATGGTGCAATGGGCAGAGCTTCCCTCTGCGCTCTCGCTGTCCATGACGCTTTCCCTTGTGGCGAGCACTGTAGCCGGCTCTCGCCCCTGGTCTGACCTCACGGGCTCTGGCTCCAGGGTGATCCTCAGCTCTGTCGCTCTTTTTGGCGATGGCTCGTCTGTCGCAGTGGGCTCAGGCTCTCCGACATCGGTGGGCTCAGGCTCGTCTGTCACAGTGGGCTCAGGCTCTCCGACATCGGTGGGCTCAGGCTCTTGCTCCGCGCAGTGGAGTGATGGTGGGCTGGGCTCTGGGTCCGGAGTGGGACTGGTGAGACGCTCCTCGGCAAGGCCGATGGTGAACGGCGAGTTGTTGCTCACCGGGAACCAACTCCACAAAGGCGGCGAAAGAATCCCGAGGTCCACCTCTGGACAACCGCACTCTGCACTCATCGTTGAGGCTCGTCAGGAAGAATGTGCAGAGGCTGCTGTCCGGGAAGCTGGAGTGGTTGGCGATCTCCACGAAGATCGCCGAGTGGACCTCGAGAGGCATTCTCTTCTGCTCCAACAGAAGGAGCAGGTAATTGGGATTATCCATAATAAAAATAAAAACGGACAAAAACGGAAACAAAACGGAGAGAAGGGGCGTTTACTTATTTTCTTGATGTCGGTTATTCTGTCACGCTATGTGCTGGAATGAGGACAAGAGCGCACTTATACTATGGTTACCACACCTCAAGACATTATACATGTGTTGTATTTCAAGACATACATCAGGTTTTTGTACTTAAAGTGCTATCGTGAGTAGGATTAATTTCTTACGCGTCTCATCCAACGCCTCTGTTGCTACAGTAATTCCAAAACATCATTTTAGAGCTAATAACAGAGGCTTGAGAGAAAGAAAGAGTGCGATTAAGCTTGTGTGTATTAGCCTACCTGAGTCTGTTTGACTCTCAAGTGTTTGGCAGCAGCGTTTCTACTAATAGCGAAACTATTCTTGAGGTTCATCTGCCTCAAAAACATCACCGTTATTACCTCGCTAGTGTGAAATGTTGTGTAGCTTTTAAGTTGCTAAACTATATTATGGATAAAATTGTAAGAGCGGCACTGACAACATTTCTGTGTGTGTTTCCATGTGTGTGTTTCTATGGGAGAGAGCGGGAGAAAAATGGTATGTGCTTTCTGTACATAATAAAACGTAATTTTGTGTCGAAAACATGGAAATATATAAATATATTTTTATCCTATTGTTTATCATATTTAATTCCCTGGTCAGTGTCTTTGTGTGCTTTGGTTCTTTTGCTGTTGCAGGCCGTAAGGACCTTTGAAATAACTTAAATCATTTGTCAACGTGATACGGACATGTAATGCGGTCAAGATCTGCCTGGAACTACATTCGCTGTGCGTTTCCCTGGTGTAAAAAAAAAGTGCACACCTTAGAATGTTCGTCAGCCAATCAGATT
This sequence comes from Sinocyclocheilus grahami, assembly GCF_001515645.1. NCBI lineage: Eukaryota > Metazoa > Chordata > Actinopteri > Cypriniformes > Cyprinidae > Sinocyclocheilus > Sinocyclocheilus grahami. Next base: position 666,796 of record NW_015505692.1, read on the forward strand.
GAAGCATTCAACGGCCCCCGTAGTATACTAATATATGATAATTTAAAATGTGTTTGTCAGAAAATATGCAAAATTAAAACTCCTAAAAAGTGATTTTTTTTTCTTGTAAATCCAGTGGTCAGATGCTCAACTGTCTGCACAATTCCACAAATCTATAAGACATTATGAATATATACAGTGGGTACGGAAAGTATTCAGACCCCCTTAAATTTTTCACTCTTTGTTATATTGCAGCCATTTGCTAAAATCATTTAAGTAAATTTTTTTTCCTCATTAATGTACACACAGCACCCCATATTGACAGAAAAACACAGAATTGTTGACATTTTTGCAGATTTATTAAAAAAGAAAAACTATGATATCACATGGTCCTAAGTATTCAGACCCTTTGCTGTGACACTCATATATTTAACTCAGGTGCTGTCCATTTCTTCTGATCATCCTTGAGATGGTTCTACACCTTCATTTGAGTCCAGCTGTGTTTGATTATACTGATTGGACTTGATTAGGAAAGCCACACACCTGACTATATAAGACCTTACAGCTCACAGTGCATGTCAGAGCAAACGAGAATCATGAGGTTCAAAGGAACTGCCTGAAGAGCTCAGACACAGAATTGTGGCAAGGCACAGATCTGGCCAAGGTTACAAAAAAATGTCTGCTGCACTTAAGGTTCCTAAGAGCACACTGGCCTCCATAATCCTTAAATGGAAGACGTTTGGGACAACCAGAACCCTTCCTACAGCTGGCCGTCCGGCCAAACTGAGCTATCGGGAGAGAAGAGCCTTGGTGAGAGAGGTAAAGAAGAACCCAAAGATCACTGTGGCTGAGCTCCAGAGATGCAGTCGGGAGATGGGAGAAAGTTGTAGAAAGTCAACCATCACTGCAGCCCTCCACCAGTCGGGGCTTTATGGCAGAGTGGCCCGACGGAAGCCTCTCCTCAGTGCAAGACACATGAAAAAACACCTGAAGGACTCCAAGATGGTGAGAAATAAGATTCTCTGGTCGGATGAGGCCAAGATAGAACTTTTTGGCCTTAATTCTAAGCGGTATGCGTGGAGAAAACCAGGCACTGCTCATCACCTGTCCAATACAGTCCCAACAGTGAAGCATGGTGGTGGCAGCATCATGCTGGGGGGGTGTTTTTCAGCTGCAGGGACAGGACAACTGGTTGCAATCGAGGGAAAGATGAATGCGGCCAAGCACAGGGATATCCTGGACGAAAACCTTCTCCAAAGTGCTCAGGACCTCAGACTGGGGAGATATTTCAGTTTTTCTTTTTTAATAAATCTGCAAAAATGTCAACAATTCTGTGTTTTTCTGTCAATATGGGGTGCTGTGTGTACATTAATGAGGAAAAAAATTAACTTAAATGATTTTAGCAAATGGTTGCAATATAACAAAGAGTGAAAAATTTAAGGGGGTCTGAATACTTTCCGTACCCACTGTATTTGATAGTTTTTTCAGTTTTCGAGGAGGACAGACAAACACAGACAGGTAGGAGGGGACACAGCCGATGAAGACAGGTGAAGGGGAGTGTTTCGGAAATAATTGAATCCAACAATGGCTGGCAGATATCTGAATGTGACTTTGCGGGAGTCTGATCCTTTATCGACAGCTAAAAACAACAGTCATTATCTGTTAATTACATTAACATTTTATCAGCGGCACAGGGTGGGCTCTACGGCAGATAGGCGTTCGTCAGCACCTCAGGAGCTCGTCCCGGGCCCGTCTCACTTGTCCTGCTGGGACTAACAGCGGTCGCCTCACCTGACACGCAGGGGTCTGGAAAGGCCAGGGTTGTCTTGACTCCTGTCCCAGAGGCCAACCAAATGACTAATGACTGCCAGGCCTGTATTGTTCACCATTCTTGTGCTGGCTGTGCAATTCAGAGCACTTTATTTTCCTTTGAAGGAACCAGATTTAATGATAATGATTAATGATGTTAATGATGCGTTGCATAAAACAAAACCTTTACACCCTGGATGTCAATGCAGTATTTGCACCAAAATACTGTATTGTGTGTTTTTAATATTTTTCTCGGAATTGTATGTTTACTTCATGCAATTCTTTTTTTTTTTCGCCACAGAATAAAAAATAAATAAAATTAAATAAATAAATAAATAGTTAATTGTGACTTTTATCTCACAATTATGATTTTTTCCCCCTCACAGTTGCAAGTGTATTTATCACAATTAAGACTTTTCTTCTCATAAAAGCAAGTTTATATCTTGCAATTGAAATATATAAACATGCAATGACAAGTTTACATCTTGCATTCTTACATTCTGACTTCTTTCTCAGAATTCTGGATTTACATCTCACAGTTCTTTTTTATTTTATTTTTGTATTTATTAATTTTTGTAAAAAAAGGTAAATACAGCATTTTATCTCACAATTCAGACATCTCAAAACTGGATTTACATCACACAATCCTGTGGAAATGTGGAATCCTGCATTTGTTACTTTAAAGAGCAATGTCTATTTGATTTAATCCACCTAAAATTAGTTGCATTGTTATAAATTAATTCATTTGGTTTATTCAGTGATATAACATAATATTTATGACTTACACGAATACAACCCCTTTAATTAGATGTTACCATTTTCAAGTTACTATTTTTTGAGTTTATAAGGAACAAAGAAATAAATACAATATAGAATTAGAATACAATGTAGAATGCAATATACAATATAGAAAACAAAATTAAATACAATATAGAAAAAATCCACGGTGTGTTAAAATGCTATATTAATAGTACACTGAAAAATAATGGTGTAGAAGCAATTTGCACTCAGTAGTTTCTACTAAATTTCACAAACAACCACAAAGAAACAGCAAGTACTGATGTAGAAAAACTGAGATATTACTTTCTTATAAAACATACTCCAATAATCTTTGTTTTATTTATACCCTTGGCAATTTTTAACCAGTGTTATTTTAGTGTTATGTTTATACTATTATAGTATTTATTAATATATAAAAGTAGTTTTTTTATTGAATTTAAACGTACATTTTAGTAATTTTGTTATGTGCGTGTTGTCATTTTTATTTTGTCATTAATATTTCTGTTTAGTCTTTTTTTATTTATTTAAGTTTTAGTGATTTTAATACTTCAACTTCTTATTTTTTTATTTCTGTCAATAAAATGTCAAATATTAGGCAATATGTGTAATATATATATATATATATATATATATATATATATATATATATATATATATATATATATATATATATATATAATTCATCCATATATATATATATTTACTGTATATATATATATATATATACGTATATCATTATTATTACAGCTTCATTTCAAATAACAAAAAATATTTTTTAACAGTTTTAGTTATAGTTTTGGTTAACAATAAAAACCCTGGGCAGAACTGATAACTTTCCAGGCGCCTCTGTTGGAAGTTTCCCATTATGCTGTTCGTCTGTTTGATTTCTCTGTGTTGGAACACAGGCCATTCGATCTGCTGCTCGTCCTAGAAAATGGACGGCGAGCAGATGCCAGTATGCTCAGTAACAACATTGGCCGCTTGGTGAAATCTGTGAGCTTCCAGTCAGGTCTGGATGGGACGGCCGATGTCTGTGGTGCTTTGGAGCAGATCCACTTGTGTTTCAAATCCCTCAATTGCATTATGAGGGTCCTCTAGCGGGGCAAATAACCTCAGAGCCAACCTCAGTCACGGGTCTGCTTATTGATTGAAACCTGCCCCCATAATTTAATATTTTACCTGCTTATTTCCCTGACGGAGGCGGCGTCAAGCCGGGATCAATGGGAACATTGTCCCAGTAGGGGAAGGTCCCGGCTGGGGTCGCGGCTGACTGACAGGGCTGCAGTCTTCTGGCAGCAGGACAAGCAGCGACAGTGAATGAGCCAAACCACAGGGCTTTTGATATGCAGGAACGAAATGACTGGAGATCTGCTGGACTGCAACAGAACTGAATTAAATGAATAGTTCACCTGGACAATGGAAATTTGCACGCCCTCATGTCGTGGCAAACTGTTTCTTTTTTCCATGAAATGTCATAGACAACATTTTTAAAGATATTTATGCAGCTCTTTTCATACGATGATAGTCAGAGAAAACGCTTCTTGTGAAAAAGGAGTGCACTTAATTGTATTGAATGTGCACTTGTATAGTTGTATACAATTTTAAGTACACTTCAATACATTTTCAATTAATTGTAAATAACATCTACTAACTGTCCAAAAAATTACATAAAGATCACTCCTAAGTATAATATTTTCATAAGTCCTCTTTTTTAAAGTATTCTAAACTGTACTACGATCACAGGGGTTCAAAAAGGACAAAAACACCATAAAAGTTCTGAATACAAAATTCAAAGTTACAGATACTAAATTGCTCGGCCGATACCAACTATTCAGAATGATATCTGCCGATACCGATAGTTTGGTTTTCTTAAGGAAATAAAAATCTCTCCCAACTAATGCTGTAAACTATATACAGGGAATCTTCTCATTTGGTACATTGGAGGTTAAAATGAACAAAAACACTATTATATTCAATGCTATTTATTTTCAGATATGTGACCCTGGAGCACAAAACCAGTCATAAGGGTACATTTTTCGAAATTGAGATTTATACATAATCTGAAAGCTGAATAAATAAGCTTTCCATTGATGTATGGTTTGTTAGTATAGGACAATACAGGTGCATCTCAATAAATTAGAATGTCATGGAAAAGTTCATTTATTTCAGTAATTCAACTCAAATTGTGAAACTCGTGTATTAAATAAATTCAATGCACACAGACTGAAGTAGTTTAAGTCTTTGGTTCTTTTAATTGTGATGATTTTGGCTCACATTTAACAAAAACCCACCAATTCACTATCTCACCAAATTAGAATACTTCATAAGACCAATAAAAAAACATTTTTAGCAAAGTGTTGGCCTTCTGGAAAGTATGTTCATTTACTGTACATGTACTCAATACTTGGTAGGGGCTCCTTTTGCTTTAATTACTGCCTCAATTCGGCGTGGCATGGAGGTGATCAGTTTGTGGCACTGCTGAGGTGGTATGGAACCCTTGTAATAATGAGAATTTGAGTTACAGAACCAAAGGGGTCAAAGTTTGGCTGATTAACGTCTCGGTTACGTATGGTAACCCTCTTTCCCTGAAGGAGGGAACGGAGACGTCACGTCGGATGTCAGACGAAATTGGGATCTCGCTTAGAGGGACCAATCTACTTCGAGTGTAAACTAAACGAGCCAATGCACATTGGCATGCGATTATTGCATCCAGCTGCTGCTGATCACAGCGTGAGTATAAGTAGGCAGCAGATGCAGCGCATATTCCGGTGACCCGGCCGCTCAGTGGTGGTACAGGAGCTGTGGCGACGGGACGTGACGTCTCCTTTCCCTCCTTCAGGGAACGAGGGTTACATATGTAACCGAGACGTTCCCTTTCAGTCGGTCACTCTCGACGTCATGTCGGAGGACCGACGAATTGGGATCCTACCAAAAGGCCACAGCTACCGCCCCTTCCAGTGTCCTGTGGAAGCCATCTACGCCCCTACTTTTTGGCATAGGCCAGAGCCTGCACAAGAGGACCAGCTACTGCTACTATGGCACTACCCACGGAGTAGACTGGATAACACTGGGGAAACTCACCCGTTCTACTTGGAACCGGGACGTTACGGAAGCTCGAACCTCGAGGTTTCAGAGCAATACACATATGGACATCCCTTAGGTGCATATGGAAGAATGGAGGTGATTGAACCCTCTTGGAATGGCAGAAGTCTGCCGGGGAAACACGGGCTCAAGGCTATACCGTGGACTTTACACATATGAGATCCA
>NW_015505692.1:672836-673451 GCF_001515645.1 Sinocyclocheilus grahami
CCTGAGCGGGCAGGGCACACCCTGTGCCTGATAAGCCAGGGTGATGGCATCCACTATCCAGTGGGCCATCCTCTGCTTTGAGATGGCATTCCCCTTCTGCAGGCCTCCGTGACAGACAAAGAGCTGGTCTGAGAGCTGGTCCAAGCTTTGCGTCCGGTCCACGTAGCACCTTAAGTCTCGGACGGGACAGAGCAAAACTAGGGCTGGGTCTGCCTCCTCCGAGGGCAGCGCTTGAAGGTTCACCACCTGATCCCTGAAGGGAGTAGAGGGAACCTTGGGCACGTAGCCGGGCAGGGGCCTCAGGGTTACCTGGGAATCAACCGGCCCGAACTCTAGGCACGAATCGTTGACCAAAAATGCATGCAGGTCCCCTACCCTCTTGATAGAGGCCAATGCTAGCAGGAGCAAAGTCTCCATTGAAGGAACTTCGGCTCAACCGCCTGCAAAAAGGCTCCAATGGGCCCTGCTGTAGTGCCGTGAGCACCAGAGTCAGGTCCCACGAGGGAATAGAGGGTGGCCGTGGAGAATTTAACCTTCTCGCCCCCTTAAGGAACCTGACGACCAGGTCATGCTTCCCCAACGACCTCCTTCTACGGGGTCGTGGTTAGCAGCGAT
>NW_015505692.1:675584-686371 GCF_001515645.1 Sinocyclocheilus grahami
CACAGGGGAGATGATCATTTGCAACACAAACAGGGGGTAGTGCAGCCTGATGTGTGCAACCCACTCGACACGGGAAACCACCACCGCTGAAGCGCCGTCCGCCAACACGAAGAGCTCTCCAAGAGCGTGCTGAACTCGTTCAGTCTTCTTCTCTCCATAGAGTAGTCAGGAGCAGAACAATGTGATTGCTCGGCTCCGAAGCGAAAAGCCTGAATATGTGCTGCATCTGCTGCCTACTTATACTCACGCTGTGATCAGCAGCAGCTGAATGCAATAATCGCATGCCAATGTGCATTGGCTCGTTTTGTTTACACTCGCAGTAGATTGGCAATGTGATTGCTCGGCTCCGAAGCGAAAAGCCTGAATATGTGCTGCATCTGCTGCCTACTTATACTCACGCTGTGATCAGCAGCAGCTGAATGCAATAATCGCATGCCAATGTGCATTGGCTCGTTTTGTTTACACTCGAAGTAGATTGGTCCCTCTAAGCGAGATCCCAATTCGTCGGTCCTCCGACGTGACGTCGAGAGTGACCGACTGAAAGGGAACAAATAATGTTTGGTGAAGGGAAAACCACGGATCTGGCAACCCTGGCATCAACTATGTGTGATCCATAGGGTCAAACAGAGCCCTCGTTATGCGTTATTATTGCTTTAACCTGGACAGTCCTGGACACAAAAACATTTGCTGCTGTCTGACACGTTTTTCCGCCGCATTGTGATTGACAGGATAAATGCTTTTATTGGCCAATACTGATTATTGGCTGACACATTGGTGCATCCCTTACGAAAAAGAAGTTTATTCAAGTGTGCTATTAGTATACTTCTTTTAAACTAAAAATAGGAAAGTATACTTTGTCTACTTTTTATGTACTTCTCAGAAATATACTTAAAATAACATTTAAGTATACTTGACTTATACTTAGAAAAAAGTCTAAATATATTTGAGCTATACTTGTGCTCCTAGAATCCCCTACTTAATGGTGGGTTTTTTGGTCCAATTTTGTGCTTGACAAACATGGTTATCATTAACTATCATTAGTTATGTTTATATGCACTACCTAATCCGTTAGTAATTGGACTGATTGTTCAATCAGATTGAAAAGCCTTCATGTAAACACCTCAGTCAATCCCACTGAGCTTGATCTGAATGAAATTTTAATCAGATTGAAAGACCTGAAATAATCCAATCAATCTTCTCAATCGGATTCGAAACACCTTTTGCGTATGTTTACTTATTACGAATTTGTGTATGTTTATTTATGTCTTAATAACCAGTGTTGGAGACTGAATATTTACTAAACATTTGCTAAAAACAGCTCTTCTTTTTGATATGTCACAAAGGCAAAAACTAAAAATCTTAGTGGTAGTTTTCTCCAGTTCTGTGGGTTGTTTGAAACATGTAAATACACACGTGAATATGTGAATCGGATTGCAAAGTTCAGAATCTGAAATCAGATAGGATTCATTCAGACTGATAACAATTAGTAGCCTACATGAAAACATCTATTGAATGGAAAGTGTTAGATTTATAAAGATTATTTTTCTCTTGTTCATAAAGATGATTCAAAATTTCTCCTCTCACATAGCACATAAAATGCCAGCGTATGGGCTTGGAATGACATGAGGTCACTGTGACAGAAGTGCTATTTTCGGGTGAACGATTGCTGTAAAGCCGGATGGTGAGCAGCAGAAGCACCTGGATAGGGAGAGATTAAAGAAGAGCCCTACATAGGGACGTTGATAAAAAAAGAGTTTGAGTGAAGCAGAGCGAAGGTTTACTTAAACACACTGCCTTGATACACAAAAAATGCTAAGGACCATTGCTGACATAGAAAGAGTGCAAAAGAAAGAGATATCAAGTGTAGTAATCAAAATGAAAAATGGGTCCTGGGCCACTTTAAGCAAGAGCTAATTTATCACCAGAAAGTACGGATAAGTAGCCGAGTTGTTGCCGTTCAGTAAGTACCCGTTCTGCACCAAATTATTCCACCCCTGCTCGCATGCACCCATAAATCATACACTTCCACACATCTTTTCCCATTAGCGGCCACGCTAGGCATGGGTGCGTGCGCAGCTACCAAACGCAGGCTAATAGACTATAACTTTTAATTTTAAGAATGCCCTGAATGCCCCACAGCCGCCCCTCACCGCTCATTTGCAGGGGTACGAGGCGGCTGCGTTAACCATCAGCTAGTGGTAATTTTCATCCCGACTGGTGTGTGGAGTGGCTCTTTGGGCTCGTGTGTTTCTGGGTGGCTTTGTGTTTGGAGGGATGCTCGCCACACGCTGGAGATAGAGCCCGCGGTTTGTCATTGGCGGCTGCGGGGTCATTGGCTCCCGGCGTAACACCGAGGTCCCATAGCTGCTTTAGCCAAGAGAAAGAGAGTTGATTAAAACGCCGCCTCGGAGGACTTCTAAGCTTTCACTTTGGTAAAGCACAATAGCTCAATATTAAGTCGAATTCTCTCGTTGCAAATTTAGCTTCAATCCATCGTTTTTCGCTTAAATGTACCATTAATATCTGTGAAAGTCACCACTTCACCAGATATTAGCATCACATTGTCAGCTGATAAACAGCACGGAGGAACAAAACAATGTCTGGTTAAATATCAGCTCACTTAGTGACTTTTCATAAGGCGATTTTCCTAGAACTAGAAGCTAGATCAGGAACTTTTTGAGGAATTATTATAGGTCCTTTCTGCCGATTTGAGGAAACGTTAGCTCTTGCTGGAAGCACGTGACTGGTGAAACACTTGATGCACAAACCAATGACAAAAAACAGAGTCTGCAGCCACCACATGTAAACAGAACTTTAGCTCGCTTCCTGACGTTTATAGCTAAAAATTCTTCCTGTTTGGATTCTAAAAAATACCTTGTGATGCATATGTTTACCAAAGCCCTTTTATAATACTATCTGTCTACATATATATACTGTATGTATATATGTATATGTATGTATATACTGTACATATATATATATATATATATATATATATATATATATATATATATATATATATATGTGTGTGTGTGTGTTACATATACATATATACATACAGTATATATATGTAGACAGATAGTATTATAAAAGGGCTTTGGTAAACATATGCATCACAAGGTATTTTTTAGAATCCAAACAGGAAGAATTTTTAGCTATAAACGTCAGGAAGCGAGCTAAAGTTCTGTTTACATGTGGTGGCTGCAGACTCTGTTTTTTGTCATTGGTTTGTGCATCAAGTGTTTCACCAGTCACGTGCTTCCAGCAAGAGCTAACGTTTCCTCAAATCGGCAGAAAGGACCTATAATAATTCCTCAAAAAGTTCCTGATCTAGCTTCTAGTTCTAGGAAAATCGCCTTATGAAAAGTCACTAAGTGAGCTGATATTTAACCAGACATTGTTTTGTTCCTCCGTGCTGTTTATCAGCTGACAATGTGATGCTAATATCTGGTGAAGTGGTGACTTTCACAGATATTAATGGTACATTTAAGCGAAAAACGATGGATTGAAGCTAAATTTGCAACGAGAGAATTCGACTTAATATTGAGCTATTGTGCTTTACCAAAGTGAAAGCTTAGAAGTCCTCCGAGGCGGCGTTTTAATCAACTCTCTTTCTCTTGGCTAAAGCAGCTATGGGACCTCGGTGTTACGCCGGGAGCCAATGACCCCGCAGCCGCCAATGACAAACCGCGGGCTCTATCTCCAGCGTGTGGCGAGCATCCCTCCAAACACAAAGCCACCCAGAAACACACGAGCCCAAAGAGCCACTCCACACACCAGTCGGGATGAAAATTACCACTAGCTGATGGTTAACGCAGCCGCCTCGTACCCCTGCAAATGAGCGGTGAGGGGCGGCTGTGGGGCATTCAGGGCATTCTTAAAATTAAAAGTTATAGTCTATTAGCCTGCGTTTGGTAGCTGCGCACGCACCCATGCCTAGCGTGGCCGCTAATGGGAAAAGATGTGTGGAAGTGTATGATTTATGGGTGCATGCGAGCAGGGGTGGAATAATTTGGTGCAGAACGGGTACTTACTGAACGGCAACAACTCGGCTACTTATCCGTACTTTCTGGTGATAAATTAGCTCTTGCTTAAATGTACTGCGTTAGGCTAACCGAGACTTGTCATTTGCACTTATAAATTGTTGCCATTTTGTTAGTTTTGACTGTTTTTATTGTCCTCATTTGTAAGTCGTTTTGGATAAAAGCGTCTGCTAAATGACTAAATAAATAAATAAAAAATTTAAAAAATATGTCGTACTTCTAACAGACGTGCCTATGCTTATTTACGTCTTACAAACTGGTCAAAGGAGGAGGCTAAATATTTACTTAGCATTTGCTAAAAAAATAAGTTCTTCATATTTGTCAGCTTGTTTCTTAGATATCTCTTCAAGGCAAAAACATGGAGTCCTGCGACACTTACACCAACAGTGAGGAACAAGCCCTCCTGAGCGTTTATTTGATGGAAGAAATCCAGAGAGATTTTGAGTCAAAGTGTATATTTACTAAATTACTGTTGGAATCAACCGCAACAACAACAAAAGGGCATACATTTTCATGCACATTTTATGACTTTATGCACATTTTGGTCTTTACATATTTTGTATTTGACAAATATTACATCTAATCTGCTTCATCTGTGATAAAGTACGCTCTACAAAATAAAGGTTCTTTATTGGCATTTATGGTTCCATGAAGAACATTTAACATCCACAGAACCTTTCCATTGCACAACATGGTTCTTTATAGTGGAAAAAGTGTTTTTAGAATACGGAAATGTTCTTCACAAAACAGAAAAGGGATTATTTTAAGAACTGTTCACTAAAAGGCTCTTTGGGGAACCCAAAACCATCCTTCTATGGCATTGCTGTGAAAACCCCCTTTATTTTTAAGAGTGTATGTAAACATTGTGCAAGCATCACCAACAAAACCAGAGAAAGTGCCTGACTTCATGTCTTTGTTCCTTCACCCAACTGCAAGATAGTTCCAATGGATCAGTCACAGTTTGTGATTACAAGATGGGGACACTTTATTCAGCTTTTAGGCTGTTTTATCCCAGGAAAACAATTCTGTTTGCTGCCTGTGCCTCAGAAATTATACAGTGTTGCTTTAAAAAAAAACAAAAAAATATAAATATATATATATATGTGACCCTGGAGCACAAAAGCAGTGTTAAGTCGCTGGGGGATATTTGTAGCAATAGCCAAAAAAACTATCGAATGGGTCAAAATTATCGATTTTTCTTTTATGCCAAAAATCATTAGGATATTAAGTAAAGATCCTGTTCCATGAAGATATTTTGTACATTTCCTACCGTAAATATATTCAAAACTTCATTTTTGATTAGTAATATGCATTGCTAAGAACTTCATTTGGACAACTTTAAAGATGATTTTCTCAATATTTAGATTTTTTTGCACCCTCAGATTCCAGATTTTCAAATAGCTGTATCTCGGCCAAATATTGTCCTCTCCTAACAAACCATACATCAATGGAAAGCTTATTTATTCATCTTTCAGATGATATATAAATATCAATAAAAAAAAATGGACCCTTATGACTGGTTTTGTGGTCCAGGGTCACATATTTTATTTGCATCCTTAAAATGACTTCAAATTTCAAAGAACATTTCTGGAAGAAGTTGTAGGCATGGCAGGTGAATCTCTCCAGATGTTCCTCATCTACAGCACACATCTGACTGGATCCTCTTCAACCCCAACGGAACAACTACGCTTCTGAAACAATGGCAGGCAAAATAAATGGATCAAAGCTCTTCAGCGACTCTGGAAGTCCCTCGCAAGACAACTCGCTAGCGCTGCGCACAGTCAAATGCTAACGGGACTGGATGCGTGATGGATGAAGTCTTTGACTTCAAGAAGAAGTGGCATGATGGCCTGGCATCTCTGCTGCTCGCACTGTGACCAAATGCTGTTATGTAGCTGTTTCATTGTGGTGACAGCATGAGCAATGCTTGGTTTTGTTCTTCCTACTGTTGCTATCCATCATTTGTGGAGAGCTGGGACGTATTCCTGCAACACACACTCCCTCCACCCGACACACGCACACACACACACACACACACACACACACCTTCATCTCCTTGCCGTTGAGAAGTCTTGTCATTACTGCTGCTTCATCTGCACGTGCACCATTACATTAATCTCCTTGTTTGTTTCATATTCCAAAATCCATCCCTATGCATCTGATTTTATGAGCCATCTGGGTGAAGGAACGGCAGAACGCATGAGCGACTTCTCAGTGAGCTGCAGCTCGTAATGAAAGGCGATTTCACATCAGCAGCTCTCTTCTTGCATGTGGTCGTCACACTATGTGGCATTCACCATCATTGTAAGCAAAAATGCTGCGTGATTCATGATAAAATTGCAGCTATACTGCAAAACATTTAGTTCGACTAAAAACAAATAACACTCAATTTTGTTTTTATAAAATTAAAACAATTTTGTATAAATGTTATATTCTCTTGACACCAGTGTATTGATATGCATAACACATATTGAATAGATTTACATACTGCAGAAATTATTCTAGGTTTTACTCCTTTTTCTGGTGCCCCCCCTTAGTAGGCTATATAACAGAAAAAAAGATGCCAATTTTAAAAATGCATTCACTTTACTGTACATGCAATTTATTTATTTACATTCTAAATAAGATTTAGAACTGGTCCTTAGTTCCAAACCTAATGGGTAATTAGCTAAATACTTACTTAAAAAAAAAAAAAAAGAGTTCTTGCTAAACATACTTTTAGCAGTCCTCAGGAAATATATTATAATAAAGAAAAACATTACGAGAGTGATAACTGTCAGTGAAATGCTCACAGATATGTACAAATCTCCCATCAGGTGTTGCATCAGACCGGCTTTGGAGTTCAAGCAGGCGTGTGACATGAGCTCAAGATGTTATTTCATACAGAAGCATATAAATGTATGACTGTCTCCTGTCACATAAAGAGTCCGTTTGATCAGGTGCCTCTGACAGCTTTGTAGGAGCCATCAGCAAATCTTACATATTCCTGCTGCTAGTGACACTTCTGTCAGATTGGAACATATTCATAGCAGAACTGTCAGTGACCAATGGATAGTTTAATGAAATAAGGAATTGTAAAACATTATAAAATGCAACATTTTAAAAATGTTACAAAAACAGTATTTATACTATAGGAATAGTTTGTCAGTGCCAAAAATCTAAATACCATCATCATTTATTGACCCTCATGTTGTTCCAAATATGCACAATTTTCTTCCTTTGTGGAAAACCTCTTGTTTATTATTGTAATCTCCATTCCCTGACGGAAGGAATGAGAGATTTTGTCGAATTTTCTGACATTTCAGAAAAGGCCAATGAAATTGGTGAGTGGAATTTGCATGCCAGCCACTCCCGGGTATAAAAGGAGGCTGATGTGCTCAACTCATTCAGGTTTGTGCTGAGGAGCTCACAAAACTTAACGTCTTCCACGGTTTTATTATAGGTAGGATGCAAAATGTTTCAATACAAGCATAATATTGACTTCATTGTTGTAGGCATTCGTTGTACAAGTAGGATGGTTGGTCACTATTTGTCCCGCATCTCCTCTATTTATGGCTGGGTAAATAGTAACAGTGACGAGTGCTGCATTTTACAGTTATCAACTCTATCAAGCTGCAAAAAAAAAAAAATTCCTTAGAGGGCAAGGGCAAATGAACTTGTAATTATGATGGCAGTGCATCAATTCAGTGTCATCAGCTTGCCAAGAAGAAAACAGAACATTTTACCCACCATTTACATGTGGTAGGGAGCAGGTGTACATTTCTTTCATACCAACTAACATTTTGAAAATACGAACATGTTCATGAATTCGAAAGTTTACGTCAGAACGGCTTTACGAACAATTTACACAAAAATTTGTTCTGCTCATGTTTCATGAATGAGGCCCAATGAATGGCGACTGTCGAAAGCAAAAGCCAAATCCTGGAAATTTTGGGCGATTTAGCAATCCCAGCCAGATGCATTTTTTAGGTCCAAAAAGAGAAAAAAGTCAGGAGAAAAGAGGATTTATGGTCACCCTACGTAACCGAGACGTTCCCTATCCGTCAGTCACTTTGACGTAGTGTTGAATTACAGACACTAGGGGTCCTTATACTAAACACCACAACCACCGGAACTGTGTTACGAGATTCAGCGGTGCATGAACATTACAGAGACCACATCCTGCCCAAAGGGTAGATTAACATGTGGAAAGACATCCTATATACTTACTTAGTGGGAAGTACTACACAGGGAAGAAGTCCCTTTGGTGGGCTCTACCTGGTAAGGGAGAGACTACTGACCACAATGACTGGTGACAGAGTGAGGCTTCGTCCAGGTGAAAGACACAGGGTTCACCGAAGGCAAACCCGAACAGTGGAAATTGCATCATATAGGATTAAAACACAATAGAGAATCAACACATATGGAGCATTAATCCAAGTACAAGGGCTCACCTGAAAATGAGACACACCACAAGTAATGGGTCTGGTACCGAATTCCTTCACTAAGTGCTTGGAGGTAGAAAAAATTCCTAGGTACCTCAGGCATGGGGAGCTCCCTTTGGACAATGAGTGCATATTATCACATCAGACGTGGGGAAAGATGCTCAGCGAAAGCACTTCACTCAGCCAGTTGCCAGAGTTTTACTTGTTGGAACCCAAGACTTGGGATGAAACTGGCTCTACCCGGAGATTATAAAATCTCGGGAAGGTGTTGGGTGTAGCCCAGCCCGCAGCTCTGCAGATGTCTGCATTTGCTGAAACTCTTTTGGAGTCAAGCAAAACATCACCGGGCCCACTCATCATTTTAATCATACGCTAGATTTAATTATATCGCATGGAATTGATCTTACTGATATAGATATCGTACCTCAAAGTGATGATGTTACTGACCATTTCCTTGTATCGTGCATGCTGCGTATTACTAATATTAACTATATGGCTCCGCGTTATCGTCCGGGCAGAACTATTGTTCCAGCCACCAAAGACAGATTCACAAATAACCTGCCTGATTTATCTCAACTGCTCTGTGTACCCATAAATGCACATGAACTAGACAAAATGACTAGCAACATGGGCACTATCTTCTCTAATACATTGCAGTTGCCCCCATCTAACTGAAAAACGTTAGAGAAAAATGTACTGCGCCATGGTACAACAGTAATACCCATTCTCTCAAGAAAAAAACTCTTGAGCGCAAATGGAGAAAAATTAACTTGGAAGTTTTTAGAATTGCGTGGAAAAACAGTATGTCCAGCAATAGACAGGCTCTAAAAGCTGCCAGGGCCGAGCATATCCACAAACTCATAGAAAATAACCAAAACAATCCTAGGTTTTTATTTAGCACAGTGGCTAGATGAACAAATCTAAATCTAAATATACCCGATCTAAATATCCCCTCACAGTTTAATAGAAATGACTTTATAAATTTCTTCACTGATAAAATAGATAGCATCAGAAATACAATAACAAATGTAGATTCTACAGCGTATAATACTTCAGCTTCATTCATCGCACCAAAAGATAAACTGCAGTGCTTTACAACTATAGGACAGGAAGAGCTAAATAAACTTATCACTGCAGCTAAACCAACAACATGCCTGTTAGATCCTGTACCCACTAAATTACTGAAAGAGTTGTTACCTGTAGCAGAAGAACCGCTTCTCAATATTATTAACTCGTCGTTGTCTTTAGCTCACGTCCCAAAAACATTCAAGCTGGCGGTTATTAAGCCTCTTATTAAGAAACCACAACTAGATCCTAGTGAACTGGCAAATTACAGACCCATCTCAAATCTTCCTTTTATGTCTAAAATTTTAGAAAAAGTTGTCTGCTCAATTGTGCCAGTCGTGACTGACGAATTGGGATCCGTATGGAAAACACCACTATTGCTGAACCCCTCCAGTGCCCTGCAAAAGCCGGCAAGTCCCCCCACACCAGTTGGGGTGTAAGATAGGACAGGGCTAGGCAGAGGTGTCCGCCACTGCTGTTCCGTACAGTGGTACATTGGATAACACTGGGAATGCGTACCCAGTTGGGAACGCTACGGAAGCCACATCCTACACATAGGAGGTATCATGTGGAATTACACATATGGACTGGCCCAGGGCAGTGCTACATATGGAAGTCCCTGCGGTAGACTCAACCCGCCTGGGGTGAGATGATTACGCAGCAGAGATGGCAGAGGACGACTGCCAGGGAAAGACACGTTGTTACTGCCTAACTGAGGCGAGTACACGACAGGACACGGGCTCTACACAGAGATTATAGAATCTCGCAAACGGCTCTACAGATGTCTGCTATCGAGGCGCCCCGTGCCAATGCTCAAGAAGATGCCACTCCTCTCGTAGAGTGTGCTCTCACTCCGAGGGGGCATGGTAAATGTTGGGCCTGGTATGCCAAGACTATAGCCTCCACTATCCAGTGGGCAAGTCTCTGTTTGGAGACAGACTTTCCCTTCTGCTGTCCTCCGAAGCAGACAAAGAGCTGGTCTGAGGTCCTGAAGCTCTGCGTATGGTCCACGTAAATGCACAAAGCATGAACGGGACAGAGCAAAGCGATGGCTGGGTCTGCCTCCTCCCGGGGCAGTGCTTGCAAGTTCACCACCTGATCCCTAAAAGGCATGGTGGGAACTTTGGACACATATCCAGGCCGGGGTCTCAGGACAACGTGAGAGTTACCCGTACCGAATTCTAGGCACGAATCGTCGACCGAAAATGCCTGCAGGTCCCCTACCCTCTTGACCGAGGCCAATGTGGTGAGGAGC
>NW_015505692.1:687372-688815 GCF_001515645.1 Sinocyclocheilus grahami
CCGAATTCTAGGCACGAATCGTCGACCGAAAATGCCTGCAGGTCCCCTACCCTCTTGACCGAGGCCAATGTGGTGAGGAGCACTGTCTTCAACGACAGAAACTTAAGCTCTACTGACTGCAGAGGCTCAAAGGGCTCCTCCTTCAAGGCCGTCAGGACCAAGGGGAGATCCCAAGAAGGTAACAGGTGAGGGTGCGGAGGATTTAGCCTCCTTGCCCCTCTGAGAAACCTGATGACCAAGTCGTGCTTCCCCACAGACTTAACGTCTACTGCCTCGTGATGTGCAGCAATGGCGGCAACATGCACCTTAAGGGTGGAGGGAGACAGCCTTCGCTCCAACCCATCCTGCAGGAAAGAAAGCACGACTCCGATCGGGCATCTACAGGGGTTTTCCCGGCGGGAAGAGCACCAATCGAAGAAAAGGGTCCACTGTGAGAGCTCGTTGGCTGCACGATTGACCTCGCCTGGGTCATGAACGGCGTGAAGCGACCTCAGATGCTTCTGACTCCAGAGGAGGAGATGGCGGGCGAGTTGCGACATCCGATGGGAGCGTAGACTGCCTTGGTGGTTGATGTACGCAATGGTCGCAGTGTTGTCCGTACGGACCAGTACATGCTTGTCCTGCAGCAGCGATTTGAAGTGGTGCAGAGCCAGCCATACTGCTTGCAACTCGAGGCAGTTGATATGCCACTGCAGTCGGGGCCCCAACCAGAGCCCCGCAGCTGCATTCCCATTGCACATGGCACCCCAGCCCCTGGCAGAGGCATCTGTTGACACAACAACATGCCTGGATACTTGCCCGGTCCCCTACCCCCTTGACCGAGGCCAATGCGGTGAGGAGCGCTGTCTTTAATGACAGAATTTTAGAAACTCGGTAAGTGCCGTGTCGCCATGCCCATCTCGGGACCCGGTCGTGAAGCCAACATTGACGCGGTCTCATATGAAGCAACCCGAGCGGTGTGACACCGGCTGCGGATGCCATATGCCCCAGGAGCCTCTGAAACTGTTTCAGTGGAACTGCCCTCTTGCGCTGGAAAGACCACAGGCAGTTCAGCATCGACTGTGCACGCTCTACTGATAGACGTGCTGAGAGGTTGACCGAGTCCAGCTCCACGCCGAGAAAAGAGATCCTCTGCACTGGGGAGAGTTTGCTCTTTTCCCAGTTGCCCCAAAGCCCCAACCGGCTGAGGCGATTGAGCACCGTGTCCCTGTGTTCGCACAACTGCGCTCGAGACTGGGCCAGTATTAGCCAGTCGTCGAGGTAGTTGAGAATGTGAAGGCCAGCTTCCCTCAATGGAACGAAGGCTGCCTCCACGACCTTGGTGAAGACATGAGGCGACAGGGATAGCCCGAAGGGGAGGACCTTGTACTGATATGCTCACCCTTTGAACGCAAAGCGGAGAAACGGTCTGTGTCGAGGGAGAATCGAGACATGAAAGTACGC
>NW_015505692.1:689747-698438 GCF_001515645.1 Sinocyclocheilus grahami
TGAGCACCGTGTCCCTGTGTTCGCACAACTGCGCTCGAGACTGGGCCAGTATTAGCCAGTCGTCGAGGTAGTTGAGAATGTGAAGGCCAGCTTCCCTCAATGGAACGAAGGCTGCCTCCACGACCTTGGTGAAGACATGAGGCGACAGGGATAGCCCGAAGGGGAGGACCTTGTACTGATATGCTCACCCTTTGAACGCAAAGCGGAGAAACGGTCTGTATCGAGGGAGAATCGAGACATGAAAGTACGCGTCCTTGAGGTCGATCGCTGCGAACCAATCGAAAGGACGGACGCATTGAAAGATGCGTTTCTGCGTCAACATCCTGAACGGGAGCTTGTGAAGGGCCCGGTTCAGCACCCGCAGGTCCAGGATTGGTTGTAACCCACCGCCTTTCTTGGGTAAGATGAAGTATGGGCTGTAAAAACCTGACCTCATCTCGGCTGGAGGGACCGGCTGTATTGCGTCCTTCGCCAGCAGGACCGCGATCTCTGCACGCAAGACAGGAGCATCCCTGTCCAGCACAGAGGTGAACCGAATGCCCCTGAACTTGGGAGGGCACCGGGCGAATTGAATCGCATAGCCGAGTCTGATGGTTCTCATGAGCCAGCGAGACGGCCTGGGGAGCGCTAACCAGGCCCCCAGCGACCGAACAAGCGGGACTGGAAACCACTGACGTACCCGCAGTGGGGCAGCGAAGTGGAACACAGGGACCCAACCCCGGAGGCAGTGCGTCCCAGGGTGGGGTCTGAGTGCGCGGCGCACCACTTACATGGCTCCACGGCTGGGCAGGGGGCTCGTGAGGAGGCATAGCGTCCTTGGGCCGGACCCTGCTGCCCATTGGTGAAGGGAGAGGGGGACGGCCGTGTGGAGACTGGGTCTCGTGCACCGCCATCCTCGCCCTCTTGGGACCCGGGGAAAAAGGAAACTGCTCTTTTTTTGAGGTTTTTGGCGGAACAGAAAAAACGGGAACAAAGTATTCTCCAACCGGCCCTCTTCCGGGGGAAGGAGTGGTGCGGTCACCATCATCTGAAGAACAGGATCCAAGAACTCCGGGTCGCCCGTCTCAGGGACGCCGTCTGCCATGTCGCTTCACGGGCATGGCAGGGCAGTAGGCCTGGTGGACTTGCAGGAGGGCCATGGCGTGCAGGGCGGAAGTCCAGCAGCACTGTAAGCCTTAGCCGTCAGAACGGACGAAAACTTACAGGCGTAGACGGAAGGTGTGGATTACCCCTCCAGGTGGCGGCACTTTGCGGGCAGAGCTGCATGGCAATAGTGCGCTCGACTGGGGGGATGCTCATATACCCTTGGGCCACCCCACCGTCGAGGGTGGTGAGGACAGTGCAGAAAAAGGTGCCTTCCAAGACTTAGTGACCTCCTCAAGAATGGAACCGGAGGCGGCTGCCGACGACCGGCTTACTCCCCCAGGAACCAATCGTCCAGCCTCGAGCGTTCGGGAGAAGGAGGAGGCCTCCTGTGCAGCCTGACACTCTCGGCGGCCCGGGAAAGCATAGCAGTCAGCTCTGGATCTGATTCGAACAACGCCACTCTTCCTGACAGAGGCAGCGCAGCCGAATCCTCATCTCCAGAGCCTAGCTCGCCCTCCGATGCAGCGATTGACATCCTGTCATCTGCCTGTGCTCCGCACAAGATGCTGGGCCCCGCCCTGTCCGAGGATCCAGCAAACTCGTCCGGGAACACCATGTGCTAGAGGAATGAGAGGCCCGCGGAGACGTACTCGATGGGGAAGCTCTCACCGTGATCCTCAGATCTCCCTGACCATGAACCGAAGTAGCCCTCCGAGAACTGGAGGAGCTAGAACGGGGCATGGCAAGGGGGATACCCACCCGTTTAATGAGGAGGTATCTAGACTGCAACACCGCGATGGTCATGTTCCCGCACTGAGAATCATCCATCAGTGCTGCCTCAGCGTGCTGCAAGCCCAGGCACGAGATACAGTGATCATGACCATCAGATGAAGCCAGGAAGCGACCACATCCAGAAACGCACGAGCGATCCTCAGATCTCCCTGACCATGAACCGAAGTAGCCCTCCGAGAACTGGAGGAGCTAGAACGGGGCATGGCAAGGGGGATACCCACCCGTTTAATGAGGAGGTATCTAGACTGCAACACCGCGATGGTCATGTTCCCGCACTGAGAATCATCCATCAGTGCTGCCTCAGCGTGCTGCAAGCCCAGGCACGAGATACAGTGATCATGACTGTCAGATAAAGCAAAAAAACATCCAGAAATGCACGAGCAGGAAGCCATCTTTAAAAAGACGCCCGTCGCTCGTGAAGCTCTTTTAGAATTTGCTCTTTTTAGAAAGGAAACACTCTTTTAGAGAGCACTGAAGTGCCCAGGGGAGGTCGCGGCGAGACCGCAGAATGGAAGCTGCAGCACCCCGAGGTTTCTAGCAGCACTGGATGGCAACCCCCGCTGACACGCCGTGACACCAACGCCAGCTGTTTCTTTTTGCAAACACTCACGGAGATTCGTCTTGACAGGCTCGGCTCCGAAGCGAAAAGCTGATGTGCGTTTGCGCGCGCTCTCCTTTTATACCCACGCTGCGGGGCGGGGTGCGCATGGCGAAACACGCACGCCAACTGTCATTGGCTTGTTTAGTTAACACTCGAAGGTGATTGGCTTGTTTAGTTAACGTCGAACGTGACTGACTGAAAGGGAATCCTATTTCCCATGTTACAAAAACAGCATTCTTCCATCTTAGAAACATTGCCAAGTTACGAAACATGTTACCTGTTTCTGATGCAGAAAAGCTAGTTCATGCATTCATGACCTCTAGACTGGACTACTGTAATGCACTGCTAGCTGGTTGTCCTGCATCTTCAGTAAACAAGCTACAGGTAGTCCAAAATGCAGCGGCTAGGGTCCTTACCAGGTCAAGAAAATATGATCATATTACACCAATTTTACAGTCTCTGAACTGGCTACCTATTAAGTTCCATATCAGTTACAAAATATTATTACTACCTATAAGGCCCTTAATGGGTTAGCTACTGCGTACCTAACTAGTCTTCTACCACGCTACAATCCATCACGCTCCCTAAGGTCGCAAAACTCTGGACTTTTGGTAGTACCTAGGATAGCAAAGTCCACTAAAGGAGGTAGAGCTTTTTCGCATTTGGCTCCCAAACTCTGGAATAGCCTTCCTGATAATTTAATGAGGAGGTATCTAGACTGCAACACCGCGATGGTCATGTTCCCGCACTGAGAATCATCCATCAGTGCTGCCTCAGCGTGCTGCAAGCCCAGGCACGAGATACAGTGATCATGACTGTCAGATAAAGCAAAAAAACATCCAGAAATGCACGAGCAGGAAGCCATCTTTAAAAAGACGCCCGTCGCTCGTGAAGCTCTTTTAGAATTTGCTCTTTTTAGAAAGGAAACACTCTTTTAGAGAGCACTGAAGTGCCCAGGGGAGGTCGCGGCGAGACCGCAGAATGGAAGCTGCAGCACCCCGAGGTTTCTAGCAGCACTGGATGGCAACCCCCGCTGACACGCCGTGACACCAACGCCAGCTGTTTCTTTTTGCAAACACTCACGGAGATTCGTCTTGACAGGCTCGGCTCCGAAGCGAAAAGCTGATGTGCGTTTGCGCGCGCTCTCCTTTTATACCCACGCTGCGGGGCGGGGTGCGCATGGCGAAACACGCACGCCAACTGTCATTGGCTTGTTTAGTTAACACTCGAAGGTGATTGGCTTGTTTAGTTAACGTCGAACGTGACTGACTGAAAGGGAATCCTATTTCCCATGTTACAAAAACAGCATTCTTCCATCTTAGAAACATTGCCAAGTTACGAAACATGTTACCTGTTTCTGATGCAGAAAAGCTAGTTCATGCATTCATGACCTCTAGACTGGACTACTGTAATGCACTGCTAGCTGGTTGTCCTGCATCTTCAGTAAACAAGCTACAGGTAGTCCAAAATGCAGCGGCTAGGGTCCTTACCAGGTCAAGAAAATATGATCATATTACACCAATTTTACAGTCTCTGAACTGGCTACCTATTAAGTTCCATATCAGTTACAAAATATTATTACTACCTATAAGGCCCTTAATGGGTTAGCTACTGCGTACCTAACTAGTCTTCTACCACGCTACAATCCATCACGCTCCCTAAGGTCGCAAAATTCTGGACTTTTGGTAGTACCTAGGATATCAAAGTCCACTAAAGGAGGTAGAGCCTTTTCGCATTTGGCTCCCAAACTCTGGAATAGCCTTCCTGATAACGTTTGGGGTTCAGACACACCCTCTCTGTTTAAATCTAGATTAAATCTCTTTGGCCAAGCATTCAAATAATGCATCTCATAATCTTGTACTGCAGTTATATCTGATCAAATGCACATTATTATTCTTTAGTTTGGGTTAAACAAATCAATTTTGCTTGGTTGGAGCAGCAGCTACGCTAATTATGTCTCTATTTGTTTCTCTGTTTCTGCTGAGATTGACATCCCGTGGTAACTAGGATTCACACAAGCTTCAGTCTGGATCCAGAACACCTGAGAAGAGATGATGCAACCCCTCAGAGGACCTCAGATGATGCCAACCCTGAAACAACAAACAGAATTACCACATTTTGCTATCAGTTTGATTGCATCATATAATAATTGCTGTTAATAGTGTTCATCGTCTGTTTGATTATGTCTTTAATTGATTTTTCCGTACATTTCTGCCATATGTACATTAACTGACAGTCACCACTGATAAGCTAACACTAAATATTGTAGAAACTTAATTTGCTGTAAAGTTGCTTTGCAACGATTTGTATGGTGAAAAGCGCTATACAAATAAACTTGAATTGAATTGAATTGAATGGCTCCACACTCCACACTCAGCACACTGTGTTTATTAGTCATTTATCGGTGTTTGACATCAGCAACTCTGGTTACATAATCAGAAAATAATCTTTAAATATAATGCCTGTGCATCTTTTGCCAGGAAATCTGCTGATATGATGAAGTTTAATTGTCTAGCATGAGAATGAGTGGCACTGCTTAGTTTAAAATGCAAAGTGTGGCCATTATCTGGCCTGAGATTCAAGCGCATCCATCACGCTATGCTAATGTAGCCGGTTGGTTAAGATATTCCAATATAAGCCACCCTGGAGATGTAGTGAAATTAACACTGATAGAGAGGGGAGGCACCAACACAGAAGGGTCAAGAGATAGAAAGAGACAGATCAACAGTAGGGAGACATGATTAGCCCTAAACGCACACACACACACACACACACACACACACACACACACACACACACACACACACACACTCACACTCAATAGTAGGCTACTCTGTCCAGTACATCATCTACAAAACACACCTGCCTCCAAAAAGATGGTCGAGGAAAAGAGGAAAAGATTCTTATGTTATAACTCAGTCTACTGTATTTTATCAGTGATTTTGGAATTTTGCGATCCTTCAAGATCCATCCTAAGATATACGCCAGGGTATATGTTAGAAAACTGACAGGAGAAACCAAGAAGAAACCATTATTTCAGTGAAAAAACATAAAACGTAAAGTGTTACATAGAGAATTCTGGGAATGTCAGTTTACACATTTTCACTTCCAAAACCTGTACAGCACATCATATATTTCAAACAGTCGAACATGGTGTTAGCAACACCAATGTCATGGCTTCGATTTCCAAGGAAAGCAAGAACTGATCAAATGTAAATGTGATGTGCCAAATGCATAAATGTAAATGAAGATCTGTTACAATTTTTATTAAAAGTTACAGTTAACCAATTGACAAGTTTTTACCATATCATATTTACAGTCCAGTTCCAAAAAGAGTCCGGTTCCCACTGTTTACTGTCTAAGTTGGCGGTTTTTTTTTGGCAAAAATAAAGGTTCAGTCACATTTACTGTTGTTCTGCGAATTTTCAGTGACAATATCTAGTCATTTCAATCGAAATCCACACAACTGGGAATTTTGAATAAAAGCAAAAGTATTCACAAGGGGCTGGTCAAGCAAATGCCATGTAGACAAGATTTATTATAGTTAGCTAAAAAAATTATTAATAAAAAAATCACAATTATGAAATAAAAATGTATAAAAACTATAGGCATATTTAAAATCATTAAGACCAAACTATATTTATATGAAGTCATTTAAAATGACAAAATATACAAAAAAAAAAATATCTAAATGTTAATAAAATTTAGTTTGGCATGAAAAGTGACCTCTGCTTCTCCTTTTTGGGCCAAAATGTCACTAACGTGACGCACCTTAATCTGTAAAGTAGATCAGACTATATGCTGGTAGTTAACGAGACTGACTACCTGTACTGTACAGCAGCTCCAGTGAAGTGAGCTCTGTTTTCTCCTCTGCTCTCCAAAGATCTCTCATCTTCTCCTCAGAGAGCGAGTGGCGTCTCTCATGTGACACGCTGCTCTAATTCGTCCCTGGCCTCTACTTCACTCACCCGAGCTGCAAGGGAAGGCATTATTATCATTATATTAATGTGACATTAATTGCTTTTACTTTTTCACTCCATTAAGTGCGCTCTATCTCTTTGGGAGGCAGGCCAGATGGTTTATCACTCGCCGATGTTGCAAGCACCGTTAATGGCTGAAGACTCTGGCCTATAAAACCATTGTGCCAAAGTGTTGAAAACGTTCACAGGGCTAATTGAAAGCTAAATGTGAAGGTAAAGCGCCGAGCGTCCAGCTGTAAAGAGCCAGATTACTGAAGAGGAGGTGAACTAGCATGAACCAGCATGGAGGGAATCACAAGCCGTTTAAATGGACACATTTCTGTTAATGTTGTGTTGATCCAAACCTGTATGCTGTTATTTGTCTTCTGTTATTTTTAAGAATCTTTGCACAGCTGTTTTTCACTCCAAAGGACAGCAGCTATCAGCGGAGCCATCTCTTACTGCCTTAACCAGGGTTATTATAGTTAACTAAAGCTAAAAATTAAACAAAATTGTTACTTGAAATAAAATAAACTTTAACTAAAATAAAATATATAAAAAAATGTAACTTCAGCTACTTGCCAAGGTAACATTTCTCAGTTTCATTTACAGTAGTTTAAATTTATGTTCTAAAATAACTAAAACTAAAACTGAAATAAAAAAATCAATAAAACTATATATTTATATACATATTAAAAACATAAGAAAACACACACACACACACGACAAAATAATTTTAACTTTCCAGCAGGTACATGAATTGTCATTTGTTCATATGAAGGAAAATGTCAAATGTCACACAAATCAATGTGATTCTCAGGAGCGCAACATACTTTTATGAAGCGAAATAGGCATTTAATGTGCTATTTAAATTTGTCGAAATTATTTTATATATTTTATTAATCTCTGGAGCAGATTTATTAATAATTCATTAATGATTAATTGATGAATTATTAATTAATTATAAAAAGTAAAATCAAACTGGTCTGATGACACAACCCTTCTTAAAAAAATTAAAAAAATGTATATATATATATTTTTTTTTAAAAAAAATTTTTAAGATGCAGGGCTGTGTCATCAGACCAGTTTGATTTTACTCCATATTATTAATTAAGTCTTGAATTCTTGTTATTAATATAAATCTTGGATCATTCATATAAACAAATAGTTGTAATTTGACTCAGAGGAAGACAGGAATCACATCTTTGTGGCAGTTTTTTCTAATGATTAGGGGTTAATGTAAGACTTCACCACACAAATGCTTGTTAAAGCAAAAATACTACAAAATGCATCATATTTAGTGAAAACATTTGACGTGCTCAAGCAAAACAGACAGTAGTTTTGGAATCAGCAACGAAACTTAGTAAGAAAAAAGTACTGGATTTCATTCAGCAAATGAATGATTTTTAACGATTTTGTAGGTTAGCTTAAATGCACAGTAGAACTAGCCTTTGGAAGTATGGTCGACACATGCGCTCTAGAAGGCTTCATCTTTGTCCAGTTTCTGATGAAGTTATGACTGATAAAAATGTCTTTGTACAATTTTAAACTAAAGTTGCGTCTTTCTCATAACCCTCTTAGGGCCAGTTTTACTAAACAGTGCAAATTAGCGCGAGAGCGCAATTCCAAAACAGCGCCGATGGGAGGGAAACTTCAGCGTGTGATTTACTAACAATGCACAAATTAAAGAACACAGACGCAGCATCTCATTTACATATCGACCAACGCAATAGTCGCTAAAGGGTAGTAGCAAATAAAGAATAAAGAATAAAGAAGCCACAGTGCGTTGAAAAGGCCAAAAAAAAAAGTTTTGATAGAGCTGGTATTCCGTGACTCCTAGTTGAATGTTCCAAGTCGTCTTTTATTTCCTGAAGCAAATAAAAAATAACATGGCTTGGCAAACGATATGTTCAGAAAAAGTGTTCTTCTGGCATTCAAAATAAATTAATTTGTGTGGAAAAAATCCTCTCCCTTCTACCACGTGATCTCTGTTCTCTGCGGTGCCTCCTCATAGCAACAACAATTGCAGCCATTTCAAGTTTAAAGGGGCCCTATTATGCTCTTTTACAAAGTCGTGATTTTGTTTTGGGGGTGTACTAGAACATGCTCTCATGCTTGGTGGTTCGAAAAACGCATTATTTTTCACATAATTTACATTATTACAATACCTCTCTCCTTCCGAAAAACTAAATGTGTTGGGATTGGCTAGCTGTCCCAGTGCGTTGTGATTGGCGAACAGATTAGACGGTGTTT
>NW_015505692.1:698534-728715 GCF_001515645.1 Sinocyclocheilus grahami
ACAAAATGTGCAGAGCGGGGGTACGCGAGGACTGGAAATGAGAACCGCTGTTCTAGACATGCCAAAAATGTGAGGCTACAGCACAGCAGCTCTTCTTCTTGGTTTTCTCTGATGCACTAACTCTGCAGCAGCTCTTCTTCTTCGTCGTCTCGTCTCATGCACTCACTCAACCAAGCGCTCTAACCTCGCCCTCCCCACCCCCCAACCATTCACATTTCTGTAGGCGGGAATTATTTGTAATGAAATTCTAATGAGCCGCTTTATGACATCAGAAAGCCCTGAAACCGAACGCCGTAGTCCAAACGAGCCGTTTGCTGTAGTTCTTGAAAATTGATTTTTTAAAAACTAAATATCTCCCTTTGGAGTGGACTTTGAGATTTGTAACTTTCTAGATCTTTTTTATGCCCAAACATACACACTACACACTGACTAAAATGAAAAAAGTGAAAAGCATAATAGGACCCCTTTAAGACATACTTTAATGGCGCAAATGCCAGTAATTCGACGAGCACAAAGTAAATCGTGCTGCGTGATTCATTTGAATAGCCTACCCCTACAAACTCCTACAAATGTATATTCAATAAGGTCAGGCACAAAAACGAACTGTATCCAGGCCTTTTCAGCGCGTCTTTAGTCAAACCTTATAGCACAATTTTAACGCCAAAAGACGGTTTGCGCGGTCGCAAGCTGTTACTAAAACTAATCCTTAGTCAAGCGTTTGTCAATGCGGCTGTCTGTTGTTGTTGCAGTCTCTGCTATTTTGTTGTTGTTGTTGTTCCCTCATTTTAGTTTTGTTTGCTACTGTGAAACAAGGGTCGGGCCATTGCTGCCACCTTGTGGAATAACTGATTAGTGCAAATCAAATTCACTGCGAATATGCGACCTGTACAGTTCAGACGGTGAGCGTACAGTACTATTTTAGTGACAAAATTTGCACCACATGCACTGTATGTGTACCCTCGTTTACATGTAAAAACCGAACACATAAAAACCACATGCGTGGTATTTTCAGCCCTGTTTTGTGATATTTTGGGTCTTTTAAGAGCTCAACAGACAAAATGACACAGGGCTTTAGGGCATGTTTTCCCTCAGATTATACCTTTATATTAAATCTAAACATTCTCATTTGTTGTTTTGTGCTTAATTTTTATGCATCCCCTATTGCTAATGTAGTCTCATAAATGAAAGGAGGAAGACTCACTGAAAATATTCATCCTCACTTTGACTGTAATATTACAGTTCATCTGAGAAAAAGCATTCATCTCATGACTGTTAACATCACTTCAAACCCATAAAACACCATTGAACTGCTCCTTTACATGTAGCGTCTCCGTCAGTGGACATATATGAAATACATGTATGATTTTAATGTTTCTGGCATAAAAAAAATCAGTGAGGGATCTCATAATTACACCAGTTTTAATGATTGCATTGTCTACAGTAATTTCTTGTCTACATTAATGTCTAATGAGTATTATGTGCGAGGCCGGCACATTAAAATGTTAAAGAGATCAAGCTGCATTGTAAAATATCATTAATTAAGCAATTAATCAACTGCAAATAAACGAGTGAACTTTTACAGCACTAAGTTATATATATTTCCAACCCAATTGCTAATTTAATTTAGTGTCTCTTAAAAAATGGATGTCCCATTATCAGGAACAAAACTTTAAACTATTTCTCTCGCTTTATTATGAAGCACATTATTAAGAAAATAGGAACCTAAAAGGGAATCGCTGTTTTTTGTTAAGACTTGCATTTGTCTCATGCATATATACATTATAAAGTGATGCCTTAAAGTCTCATAAACACATATCATCTGCAGTGTTTATTAAATTCTGCCCAGCCTGGATGGGAGTGCAATTCAAGATACTAAAAAATAATACAATAATATACATGTATTCTTGTTCATATGTACTGATTTTTGTTAACAGACATTTTTAAGTCTTCTCTTATGTCTAATCATTGTGAACAAATGCATTAAACAAGACACAAAGGTGTTGAACGTGGTTCTAAAGAGGAGAAGCTCTTGCATCAGCACCTTAAATGTTGCATAATGTAGCATTGACATTTTGTCATATATATATATATATATATATATATATATATATTTGTAGCTTTATGTTGTTATGTGTAAATCTTTAGATTAGAGAGTGACATCTGACGGTCCATGAATGTGGCATTCACTTTCAAGTGAATAGGATTATATAGTAATAGTAAATAATAATAGTGAATAATGATTTCAGACAAACATTACCTATTTTTTTTAAATGTATTTAATTTCTTATGTTTCGTTGTATGCTATATAGGCAGAGTAAGTCATTCACAATTAACATCGCATCACATTGTGAGAAATGTGCTGTTGTATGTAACACACTAAAGCATTATGCCTGTTTGCACAAGACGATTGATAGTTAAAGGTGTTTGAAGTGTATGGGCATTCGCTTTAGCCGTCATTACTGAAACAAAGCAGCCTCTCATCGACTCGACAAACGCCTCCATCACTGTATCGACACACATTGACCGGCGGTGAGTGAGTAGGTTGTTGTACATGGACTGTATGTATTTAGGTAAAACATGCAGGGCCATATGATGTTACACATCCCTCTCCAATCCATGACAAACACTGAACAAATACTGAGTGTTTTGTTCAATGACTGATCGGTCCTTATTTGTTTGACTTGCCAAAATGCTAGACAGTTTTGGTGAATATGAATGGCAGAAATGCGGTTTTGTTTACTACACAAATACTGACGCATGTGTGACGCTCGCGGTGATTTTCGGCCTCTGCGTCTCACTATATGACGGCATGAACACAAAAACTTAAAGGTGCAGTAGGAGATCTTGGAAAATGCTTACTTTAGCCTGATAGCACTGAAACCGAACGTCCCACCCTCCCTGCAATCGCCGTCCAAAGCCACGGCCCCTGAACGTATAGATGCTCACAGACCAGAATACCAGAGACAACATAACTACAATAGGCTACACCATGTTCCGAAGTGAAGTAAACCCCTGCTCAGGGAGTAGGGAGCAATTAATATGGTGTAGGGATCATATCGATCGGAACACAGTTCATGCACGTAGCTCACTTCTAACGAGTTGGTTATCTGAATCGGGTGTAAGCGAGACAAAAAATGTGCGCGAGGACTGGAATTGGGAACCGCCAGGCTACATCATGTGTCATTTACCAGCGAGAAAACTTTAAAAGTACTACAATACCAGGAAGGAAGGTCGGGTTATTGATGTTTGTCTGCCATTCTCGCTCTGTCTGCACAGCGTGCGTGAACGTGCTGATGACGTATCCTGTCTGCGCGAACAGGGTACGCAGAGGTATGCAGATACCTGTACATACATTGACAGGCAGGTAGGAAAGCCAATTAAAACGCTCATACCGAGTGTTTTGATTGGACGAACATTTCTTGGTCCTACGCATTCCACAGAATATACAATTACAGATAAATACATTTAGACCACTTAACTTAATGATTGCTATTGGGATGTGAAGAGCCCTCAGCATAACAAAAAATGTTTCTGAAGACAATCACCTATTGCACCTTTAATCTCATGCACTCACTCAACCAAGCGCTCTAACCTCGCCCTCCCCACCCCCCAACCATTCACATTTCTGTAGGCGGGAATTATTTGTAATGAAATTCTAATGAGCCGCTTTATGACATCAGAAAGCCCTGAAACCGAACGCCGTAGTCCAAACGAGCCGTTTGCTGTAGTTCTTGAAAATTGATTTTTTAAAAACTAAATATCTCCCTTTGGAGTGGACTTTGAGATTTGTAACTTTCTAGATCTTTTTTATGCCCAAACATACACACTACACACTGACTAAAATGAAAAAAGTGAAAAGCATAATAGGACCCCTTTAAGACATACTTTAATGGCGCAAATGCCAGTAATTCGACGAGCACAAAGTAAATCGTGCTGCGTGATTCATTTGAATAGCCTACCCCTACAAACTCCTACAAATGTATATTCAATAAGGTCAGGCACAAAAACGAACTGTATCCAGGCCTTTTCAGCGCGTCTTTAGTCAAACCTTATAGCACAATTTTAACGCCAAAAGACGGTTTGCGCGGTCGCAAGCTGTTACTAAAACTAATCCTTAGTCAAGCGTTTGTCAATGCGGCTGTCTGTTGTTGTTGCAGTCTCTGCTATTTTGTTGTTGTTGTTGTTCCCTCATTTTAGTTTTGTTTGCTACTGTGAAACAAGGGTCGGGCCATTGCTGCCACCTTGTGGAATAACTGATTAGTGCAAATCAAATTCACTGCGAATATGCGACCTGTACAGTTCAGACGGTGAGCGTACAGTACTATTTTAGTGACAAAATTTGCACCACATGCACTGTATGTGTACCCTCGTTTACATGTAAAAACCGAACACATAAAAACCACATGCGTGGTATTTTCAGCCCTGTTTTGTGATATTTTGGGTCTTTTAAGAGCTCAACAGACAAAATGACACAGGGCTTTAGGGCATGTTTTCCCTCAGATTATACCTTTATATTAAATCTAAACATTCTCATTTGTTGTTTTGTGCTTAATTTTTATGCATCCCCTATTGCTAATGTAGTCTCATAAATGAAAGGAGGAAGACTCACTGAAAATATTCATCCTCACTTTGACTGTAATATTACAGTTCATCTGAGAAAAAGCATTCATCTCATGACTGTTAACATCACTTCAAACCCATAAAACACCATTGAACTGCTCCTTTACATGTAGCGTCTCCGTCAGTGGACATATATGAAATACATGTATGATTTTAATGTTTCTGGCATAAAAAAAATCAGTGAGGGATCTCATAATTACACCAGTTTTAATGATTGCATTGTCTACAGTAATTTCTTGTCTACATTAATGTCTAATGAGTATTATGTGCGAGGCCGGCACATTAAAATGTTAAAGAGATCAAGCTGCATTGTAAAATATCATTAATTAAGCAATTAATCAACTGCAAATAAACGAGTGAACTTTTACAGCACTAAGTTATATATATTTCCAACCCAATTGCTAATTTAATTTAGTGTCTCTTAAAAAATGGATGTCCCATTATCAGGAACAAAACTTTAAACTATTTCTCTCGCTTTATTATGAAGCACATTATTAAGAAAATAGGAACCTAAAAGGGAATCGCTGTTTTTTGTTAAGACTTGCATTTGTCTCATGCATATATACATTATAAAGTGATGCCTTAAAGTCTCATAAACACATATCATCTGCAGTGTTTATTAAATTCTGCCCAGCCTGGATGGGAGTGCAATTCAAGATACTAAAAAATAATACAATAATATACATGTATTCTTGTTCATATGTACTGATTTTTGTTAACAGACATTTTTAAGTCTTCTCTTATGTCTAATCATTGTGAACAAATGCATTAAACAAGACACAAAGGTGTTGAACGTGGTTCTAAAGAGGAGAAGCTCTTGCATCAGCACCTTAAATGTTGCATAATGTAGCATTGACATTTTGTCATATATATATATATATATATATATATATATATTTGTAGCTTTATGTTGTTATGTGTAAATCTTTAGATTAGAGAGTGACATCTGACGGTCCATGAATGTGGCATTCACTTTCAAGTGAATAGGATTATATAGTAATAGTAAATAATAATAGTGAATAATGATTTCAGACAAACATTACCTATTTTTTTTAAATGTATTTAATTTCTTATGTTTCGTTGTATGCTATATAGGCAGAGTAAGTCATTCACAATTAACATCGCATCACATTGTGAGAAATGTGCTGTTGTATGTAACACACTAAAGCATTATGCCTGTTTGCACAAGACGATTGATAGTTAAAGGTGTTTGAAGTGTATGGGCATTCGCTTTAGCCGTCATTACTGAAACAAAGCAGCCTCTCATCGACTCGACAAACGCCTCCATCACTGTATCGACACACATTGACCGGCGGTGAGTGAGTAGGTTGTTGTACATGGACTGTATGTATTTAGGTAAAACATGCAGGGCCATATGATGTTACACATCCCTCTCCAATCCATGACAAACACTGAACAAATACTGAGTGTTTTGTTCAATGACTGATCGGTCCTTATTTGTTTGACTTGCCAAAATGCTAGACAGTTTTGGTGAATATGAATGGCAGAAATGCGGTTTTGTTTACTACACAAATACTGACGCATGTGTGACGCTCGCGGTGATTTTCGGCCTCTGCGTCTCACTATATGACGGCATGAACACAAAAACTTAAAGGTGCAGTAGGAGATCTTGGAAAATGCTTACTTTAGCCTGATAGCACTGAAACCGAACGTCCCACCCTCCCTGCAATCGCCGTCCAAAGCCACGGCCCCTGAACGTATAGATGCTCACAGACCAGAATACCAGAGACAACATAACTACAATAGGCTACACCATGTTCCGAAGTGAAGTAAACCCCTGCTCAGGGAGTAGGGAGCAATTAATATGGTGTAGGGATCATATCGATCGGAACACAGTTCATGCACGTAGCTCACTTCTAACGAGTTGGTTATCTGAATCGGGTGTAAGCGAGACAAAAAATGTGCGCGAGGACTGGAATTGGGAACCGCCAGGCTACATCATGTGTCATTTACCAGCGAGAAAACTTTAAAAGTACTACAATACCAGGAAGGAAGGTCGGGTTATTGATGTTTGTCTGCCATTCTCGCTCTGTCTGCACAGCGTGCGTGAACGTGCTGATGACGTATCCTGTCTGCGCGAACAGGGTACGCAGAGGTATGCAGATACCTGTACATACATTGACAGGCAGGTAGGAAAGCCAATTAAAACGCTCATACCGAGTGTTTTGATTGGACGAACATTTCTTGGTCCTACGCATTCCACAGAATATACAATTACAGATAAATACATTTAGACCACTTAACTTAATGATTGCTATTGGGATGTGAAGAGCCCTCAGCATAACAAAAAATGTTTCTGAAGACAATCACCTATTGCACCTTTAATCTCCAGAGCTGCTATGAGAGTCACTTCGTGAGAATTTTACCGTTTCATTTGAGAAAACTAGCATCATCATACTGTATACACAGTAGCTTCATGGCAACCTGTCAAAATAAAAGTGCGGTTTAACATGTAACAGAAATATATTACTCTTGTATTACTTTTGTACAGTATATTGTATATCTTTAAATATTCAATTTTCTATCAAATTTAAATGAAATAATTAAATGATAAAAATAAATATTACAGCCAGATTAATCACTTAATTGTAGAAAAAAATACAATTATTAGCCTATTAAAAATGTTTTAAAGGAATATTCACACGATTTTTCTTCCATGTTTTAATTTCAACAGTAAACCTCAGTTTGTTTGCCAAAAAATAAAAAGGTTTAATTTTCATTAGATTTAAAATAAATGTTTAATGCCTTCATTTGATTTTCAGATAAATTTAAAAAAAGAATTTCTGGGGAAAAACTAAAAAGTTTATAGGGCCCTATTGTTCAAAATGTTGAAATTGAGACTTTTGGACTTATTTTTTCACTGAAATAAATGTTTTTGTAATTACACAGAGAGTAAAGTACCGATAAAAGTTACCGTTGGGTACCGGTACCGAAATTCAGGTACTGATACCGGTACCGTACCAGTTAAAATGTGATCTGGGTTGTTAGTAGGGTGATCTGATGGTTTGCAGGGTGCTCTGGGTGGTTGGTAGGGTGATCTGGTGATTTTGTAGGGTGATATGGTGGTTTTGTAGGTTGTTCTAGGTAAGTTAGTCACTTCTGTGTATCAATCACTCCTATATTCCTTCTCTGCTAATGTCTCCACTGCTAAAAGGACATACTATCACAACAAAATTAACAATTCGTCTAACTCTCACGTGCTCTTTAAAAAATGTTCCTCTGTCCTTTGTCCTCCTCCTCCCCCTCCTTCATCAACTCTAACAGAGGAGAACTGGCCCCCCGACCGAGCCTGGTTTCTCCAAAGGTTTTTTCTCCAGTCTTTCACCGATGGAGTTTTGGTTCCTTGCTGCTGTCGCCTCTGGCTTGCTTAGTTGGGGACACTTAATTTCCAGCGATATCGTCGACTTGATTGCACAGATACTATTTAAACTGAACTTAGCTGGATGATGACATCACTGTATTCAATGATGA
Source organism: Sinocyclocheilus grahami (assembly GCF_001515645.1). NCBI lineage: Eukaryota > Metazoa > Chordata > Actinopteri > Cypriniformes > Cyprinidae > Sinocyclocheilus > Sinocyclocheilus grahami. Next base: position 706,647 of record NW_015505692.1, read on the forward strand.
ACTGCCTTTAACTGAAAATTTAGTGTTTACTATTGTCCTTTTGCATTGACACACTATTTTCCTACTTGATACTGTAAAGCTGCTTTGACACAATCTGTATTGTTAAAAGCGCTATATAAATAAAGGTGACTTGACGACTTGACTATTCAACATCAAGAAGATCAGGCCCTTTCTTTTGGAGCATGCTTCACAACTCCTTGTTCAAGCTCTTGTTCTGTCCAGGCTGGACTATTGCAATGCTCTCTTGGCAGGTCTTCCAGCCACTTCTATCAAACCTCTACAATTAATCCAGAACACGGCATCAAGATTAATTTTTAATGAGTCTAAAAGAATGCACGTCACACCTCTGTTTATCAATTTGCACTGGCAACCAATAGCTGCTCACTTAAAATTCAAGGCATTAAAAATCACCACTGGCTCGTCACTCCTTTACCTAAATTAATTACTTCAGACTTACAGTATATGCCCTCTAGAAGCTTGCGTTCTGCAAGTGATTAAAAATGTTTTAAAGGAATATTCACACGATTTTTCTTCCATGTTTTAATTTCAACAGTAAACCTCAGTTTGTTTGCCAAAAAATAAAAAGGTTTAATTTTCATTAGATTTAAAATAAATGTTTAATGCCTTCATTTGATTTTCAGATAAATTTAAAAAAAGAATTTCTGGGGAAAAACTAAAAAGTTTATAGGGCCCTATTGTTCAAAATGTTGAAATTGAGACTTTTGGACTTATTTTTTCACTGAAATAAATGTTTTTGTAATTACACAGAGAGTAAAGTACCGATAAAAGTTACCGTTGGGTACCGGTACCGAAATTCAGGTACTGATACCGGTACCGTACCAGTTAAAATGTGATCTGGGTTGTTAGTAGGGTGATCTGATGGTTTGCAGGGTGCTCTGGGTGGTTGGTAGGGTGATCTGGTGATTTTGTAGGGTGATATGGTGGTTTTGTAGGTTGTTCTAGGTAAGTTAGTCACTTCTGTGTATCAATCACTCCTATATTCCTTCTCTGCTAATGTCTCCACTGCTAAAAGGACATACTATCACAACAAAATTAACAATTCGTCTAACTCTCACGTGCTCTTTAAAAAATGTTCCTCTGTCCTTTGTCCTCCTCCTCCCCCTCCTTCATCAACTCTAACAGAGGAGAACTGGCCCCCCGACCGAGCCTGGTTTCTCCAAAGGTTTTTTCTCCAGTCTTTCACCGATGGAGTTTTGGTTCCTTGCTGCTGTCGCCTCTGGCTTGGTGCTCTTTAAAAAATGTTCCTCTGTCCTTTGTCCTCCTCCTCCCCCTCCTTCATCAACTCTAACAGAGGAGAACTGGCCCCCCGACCGAGCCTGGTTTCTCCAAAGGTTTTTTCTCCAGTCTTTCACCGATGGAGTTTTGGTTCCTTGCTGCTGTCGCCTCTGGCTTGCTTAGTTGGGGACACTTAATTTCCAGCGATATCGTCGACTTGATTGCACAGATACTATTTAAACTGAACTTAGCTGGATGATGACATCATTGTATTCAATGATGAACTGCCTTTAACTGAAAATTTAGTGTTTACTATTGTCCTTTTGCATTGACACACTATTTTCCTACTTGATACTGTAAAGCTGCTTTGACACAATCTGTATTGTTAAAAGCGCTATATAAATAAAGGTGACTTGACGACTTGACTATTCAACATCAAGAAGATCAGGCCCTTTCTTTTGGAGCATGCTTCACAACTCCTTGTTCAAGCTCTTGTTCTGTCCAGGCTGGACTATTGCAATGCTCTCTTGGCAGGTCTTCCAGCCACTTCTATCAAACCTCTACAATTAATCCAGAACACGGCATCAAGATTAATTTTTAATGAGTCTAAAAGAATGCACGTCACACCTCTGTTTATCAATTTGCACTGGCAACCAATAGCTGCTCACTTAAAATTCAAGGCATTAAAAATCACCACTGGCTCGTCACTCCTTTACCTAAATTAATTACTTCAGACTTACAGTATATGCCCTCTAGAAGCTTGCGTTCTGCAAGTGAGCATCTCTTTATTGTTCATCCCAAAGAGGCACAAAATCACTTTCACAGACTTTTACATTAACTGTTCCCTCCTGGTGGAACAACCTGCCCAACTCAATCAGAGCAGCTGAGTCCTTAGCCATCTTCAAGAAACGACTAAAAACACACCTCTTCCATCTTTATTTGACCCTCTAACTCTAGCACTCTCTTTTCTAATTCTATTCATAAAAAACTTGTCCCTTTTAGACATTCTATTCATTTTTCTAACTGCTTGTTTTCTTAAAAAATTTATATAATAATAAAAAATAACACTAGCTTTCCTAATCTTTTTGTACTCCATTTTCTTTTTACACGTTTAACACTAGCTTGCTTTATTCTTTTTCCATTCCATTTTCTTTGTATTTATTATATAATTGAAAAAAAAACTTGCTACATGTACTGTGTAAAGCTAACTGAGACTTGTTATAGCACTTACATATCATTGCACTTTTGTTGATTTTGATTGCTTCCATTGTCCTCATTTGTAAGTCGCTTTGGATAAAAGCATCTGCTAAATGACTAAATGTAAATGTAGGTCATAGGGTGATCTGGTGGTTTGTATGGTGTTCTGTGTGGTTGGTTAGGTGATCTGGTGCTTTATATTGTGGTCTGGGTGATTGATAGCTATTCTGGGTGGTTGGTAGGGTGATCTGGTACTTTGCACAGTGTTCTGGGCGGATGGTAGGGTGTTCTGGGTGATTGATAGGGTGCTCTGGGTGGTTGGTAGGTGTTAAGAGTGTTGATGAGGATGGGTTGTAGGGTGTTCTGGGTGGTTTATAGGGTGATCTGGTGGTTTGTAAGGTGTTCTGGGTGATGCATAGGGTGATCTATAGATGGTTGTTAGACTAAACTTGGTGGTTGGTAGAGTGTTCAGAGCAGTTGATAGGGTATTCTGGGTAGTTTGTAGGGTGGTCTGGTGGTTGATAGGGTAAACTTGGTGGTAGGTCGAGTGTTCAGATTGATTGATAGGATAGTTTGGGGTGGTTTGTTTGTGTCTTGTTTGTCTCTAGTTGTGAGTGATCTGGACTCAAGGTCCTGTCCTCGCTTCACTGTCCTCATCTCATCTTCTGCCATGTGAATGCTGATGTCATGGATTCCTGGTGACTGAGGTAGATTTGTAACTCTCGACAGCTGTCCGCTCTTCTCACTATCTCCCAGGGTGAGCTTTAGTGGGCTTTAATTGGAGGGTTAAGAAGAAATCGAAGTTAAAGTGAGACATAGTCTGACAAATGAAGTTGGCAAAGTGCTGTGGAGCTGCTGACTACAGTTACCTCTCACACAGTGTATTGTGATGGAGTGTTTGCCACATATCCCAGAGTTCATCCTGCACCCAATGCTACTGACAAGCAAAGGAGCTATGAGATCAAACTGCCAAATGAGGTGGAGTTTTGAAATGTTATACTCCTGTTGGGCATGTTCTCATTGGGTGGTTGGTCTGTGAAATTATTTAAGATTATAGAGCATTCAGCTGTGGTCTGTATGTTTTCTGATCTGTGACTCTGAATTGGTTGCTCTCGACAAGATATTTTATTGAAATTTGAATGGCACAGCTCTCTTTAGGTTGTCACAGCATCTGAATTGGCTTAAGTTTGAGGTCAGGACAGAAAACGTCTCAGGTTACGTATGTAACCCTAGTTCCTCGAGGGAACGAGATGCTGCGTCGGAAATGCTAAGGGAACGCCTTCTGTGGCCACGCTCTGAATAACATGTGAAATCAGTCCAATAGCTGAGCGGGACATCACGGGCGGGTGACGTCATGACCAGGAAGTTATAAAAGCACCGAGACGTAGCGTCTCGTTCCCTCGAGGAACTAGGGTTACATACGTAACCTGAGACGTTCCTCTTAAGGAACTCGAGCTGCGTCAGAAACGCTAGGGGAACGAGAATGCCCACGCCGCCAGACTTCCAAATCTCTGCCTAGTGTGGAAGACTGCACAGCTAGGGCGAGAGAAGTAGGCGGGGACCGCCATCCCGAAGGCCAACTTCTGGAGGAGTGAATCTTGATCCCCAAAGGATAGGGGAGATCAGAGGACTTGAGTCTATGGAATAGCATCCTGATCCACCACTTAGCATAAGCTTCTCTGGCCGGAGGCCTTAGCCTCAGCGCACTGCAGAGGAAACGTGTAAAAAGAGGGTGTCTTCCCACTGAATGGCCACCGAGAGGGGCGTGGTAGACCGCAATGGCCGCCACGAAGACCTCTAGGGTGGAGTGGGTCAACCCTGCAGATAAACAGGCCTGCACAAACTCCAGAACTGTACCAAACGGGCAGTTAGCTGGGTCGGGCTGGCGGTCTCCGCAGAAATACAGTTTCCTCATAGAGGGAGCTCTGGATGGAGGATAGTCTCAACAAACTCGGTTGAGGGACTGGAAGTCATGAGTTGTGCCTCCTCAGAGGCCACACCCACAGCTTCCACAGTTCTGGGCGGGGGCGCGCCCTCCGCCTGTGAGAGGAGATCTCTCCTGACGGGAATCTCCCCTAGAGCGCCATCGAGGAGAGAAATCAGGCCTGAGACCCAATTCGGCCCGGCCAGAACGGGGATACTAACAACAGACGGGTCCCGTCCTGGCGCACTCTCTCCAGAACTCCTGGGAGCAGAAAAATCGGAGGAAAGGCATACAGACGAAGCCTCGGCCACGTCTGTACAGCCACTCATGACCGCCCCCACTGGTGAGGGATGCATCCGTCGCTAGCGTACGCAGCGACAAGGAGCTCCCAGCACCGGGTCCTGAGACAAGAACCAAGATTTCCTCCACATGTCTAAGGCACGTAGGCACCTCCGCGTGACCTTGAGCATGCGAAGCGGGTTTCCCCTCGGGGAGAACCCCTTGTTCTTGTGCCACCACTGTAGGGGTCTCATGTACAGCAGGCCAATAGTTATCACGTTGAACGCAGCTGTCATCAGCCCAAGCAGTCTGGAACTGCTTGACAGTGAGTGACCGGCCTTCTCTTACTCTCGCGACTGAGGTGAGGATCGACTCGATCCGAGCAGGAGACATACATGCCTGCATCGTGGTCAAATCCCACACCACGCCCAGATAAGTGGTTCTCTGTACTGGAGAAAGCACACTTTTCTTGGCGTTAAGTCTTAACCCCAGCTCTTTCGTGTGAGCGAGAAAGACATCTCGATGTCGAAATGCCATTTGCTCTGACAGCTAATATCAACCAATTGTCGATGTGGTTGAGTCGTGAAAGTGTGGGGTGAGAGTGGAAAGAACCAGTATTGGAAGAACCAATATTGGTAGGCTTTTGCCCCCAAAAGCAAACCTCAGGAACTTCCTATGATGAGGAAGGATGGAGATATGTGCATCTTTTAGATTGATCGTGACACATCAGTCCTCGGACTTGGTCTGAGACACTACCTGTTTGAGTGCAAGTGTGCTGAACTTCAGTCGCATGACTGAGCGGTTCAATAGGCGCAGATCTAAAATAGGACGCAACCCCCCATCCTTCTTTGGAACAATGAAGTACCGGCTGTAGAACCCGGAGTCTGTCTCGTGCGGAGGGACCACCTCGATGGCCTCCTTCTTTAAGAGAGTAACTACTTCTTGTTCTAATACCAGAAACTGCTCGGGACTCACTAGAGCGGGGGTCCCCATTAAATCGAGGCGGACGAGAACCGAACTGGATTCTGTAGCCTCTTTCTACAGTACGCAGGACCCATTGACCGCAATCGCAAGATCACAGGCACAGACACACTCCTTGGAGCGTGCCCAGCGAGAGCTTAACAGAGGAAAAAACACAATCCGCCCCCCGAGAGCCTACTGAACGAGCTCCGCTCCCTATTAATGCTGCTCATTATAATATCAGGCATAATATGCTTGTGTAACTGATGTTTGTGCAACTGGCGAGCTCATTGACGCCCTCCGAATCAATCTCCTCGGAGAAAGACAGGCGGAGCGTCGTGCCCTCTCTCCGTTGGGAAGGACCGCAGCGCGGGCTTCCGAAACCCCGAGAGCGGGCACCGGATCTGGTGATTAGGAAGCAGATCCATACGCGAAACCCACGAGCACAGCCGCCGCTCCGCCTCGGCGAAAGCGGGGCCGGCACCGCGAGGAACGCTAGTGAAAGCTCCCTCCTCAAAGAGAGCCCTCTGAGAGCTCCCGAATGCTCCCAAGCAAACCACGCACAGGCTGTGTGTATCCCCACTCGTGATATAACGTTTTCTTTGGGCAGGGAGGAACACACAACCTACAGCGTGGCTTGCTCTCGCCCTTGAAATGCTTTGTCTTTGCATGAGCTTAGACATAGCTGGAGCTTATAGACTTTCACAATTGACAGACAACAATAAATATGACTGACACACACAGAGTGCTTCGCTGAATGACAGAAAGCTGACGCTGGCTCCGCCGCACGTGCTTTTATAGCTTCCTGGTCATGACGTCACCCGCCCGTAACGTCCCGCTCAGCTATTGGACTGATTTCACATGTTATTCAGAGCGTGGTCACAGAAGGCGTTCCCCTAGCGTTTCCGACGCAGCTCGAGTTCCTGAAGAGGAACATGTGTTTTCTTCTTTTTGCAGCACCCAACCTCTCTAAAGCTTGAAGTCATGAACAATGTTTTCACAGAATATTTTCCCAGTTGTGGAACATCCAGGTGGTTTTGGGCAAACATGAGACAATTTTTTTAGACAGCAGTGATTTCCTGCTTGTTGTCTTTTTCGTGAACATCATTCTTGTTCAGTGTTTTTCTGGTAGTGTTTTTCTTTTGCTGTTATCCATGTGCTCTCACCTTTCAGGATCGTCTGTCTTGCATTTAGAGTGATCTTGGCACGATGTTCACTCCTAATGAGAGTAGCAATAGTGCAGAATTTTCTACATTTGATGACAAGAGTATCTTACCTAAATGCATGAGCACCCAGATCTTTAGCAATGCTCTCATAGTCTTTTCCAGCTTTGTATGTCTCTGTAATGCGTTTTTAAGGTACAATGAAAGCTTTTACTGTACAGTGAAAGTTTAATTGTTTGTGTGTTATTAGTTTATCCATTTTATTGATTCATATATTTATTTGTTTGATTGTTCGTCTATTTGTGCCTTGGATACAGATGACACATGTTACAAGAAATCAATGCAAAAATCCAAATGTTTTTAAAGGGTTTACAAATTTCTTGTGACTGTATCTTAACAACATTAACAACATACTGTACAGTACTGCAAAATGACACCACAATGGGATCAGATAATCTAAACATTAAAGCCTCTTCTGAAAATGTGTTAGGTCTTTATTTCGCCTGGATAAGCTGGTTTTGATGGTTTTAAAGGGGTTTTGTCAACTGGTCAGTATATATATATATACACAGTATATATATAAAATAATTGTATTAAATAAGATGAAAAATTAAATACATTTCTGTAAATGCCATTTCAAACATTGATAATTATTATCTAATGTTTCCGGAAATACTCATGTGTTGTGTGCATGATGACCTGTTTATAGGAAAAAATCTAAAGTATAAACTAAACCATACACCAATGATCATGTAGTCAAATTATTTCCCCCATTTTAATTCTACTTTCTTAAATTCAGATTTGAATGATAATTCTACACCTGTTTGCTGCATTAATTCAAATTCACTTTGTTTTTCAAGTTTTCCAAGCATACATGTACATCATTTCAAGATCACTTGCATTTTATAGATTTCAGATCTGTAAGAGAGGTGTGCGCATATTTTTTGTGTGCAAGTTTGTTTTTCTGAATCACATTCGCACATCTGAGAAATTATCTTGAATCAAATGCAGGGCTGCTTCTATGCAACATTTTATACACGAGGCCTCAGATAACTCAAACGAAGGTTCTGTTAACATTACTGGAAGAAAGTTTGTTCGTAACCTTTACAAAAAATTCCCTGTTACCTGAGACAGTTTTACTGAATATGACGCCTGTCTTTCACAAACAGATGATCTGCATAGAAAAGCTCATGAGCTCGGACATAAGGATGTGATCGTGAAAAAGACGCAATAAAACAGTAAATATGACAGAACATTAAAGGAGGCTGTAAATTGAAAGGAGCGTGGACTATACCGTGCCATTTCCCTGACGGATACGGCTGTCGCTCATTCCTCTAGCGCCGCTGATAGTTAAGATTTAAGATGATGATGCTCCGACTTTCAAGTTTCAGAAGGCCTCCGTGTTGTGGCTGTGGACAGCTATCAGGTGAGCGAGCTCAATGTGTCACGTGCGCTCATTTGCTAATGTCACAAGAATATTGTTCGTAAGGCAGCATCCGCTACCATTGTCTCAACTCATTTATTTCGGTCAAGGTCTACAGATATAAATAAAAGGAAATGTTACTGGAGCATTTTAACTGCATGGCCAGCCTTGAGCGCTGTAATGCAGCCACATATCATCAAGAGTGCTGGATCTCCCTCTGTCACTGAACGTGACGAGCAGCTCCTTCAGATGTCTAATTCCCAGCCATGAATATAGCGATTAGACCGGTAGACCGGTCAAGCCCATTCAGCTGGCCATTTTGAGATTATCCGCATTGTGGTTGATCGACAGAAATTTATTTAACTCTATTAACAGCCTCACCTCTGGATGATAAACTATTCCTGTTTTGTTGTCACTCTGAGTACATTGTGTTTTATTTCAGCATTACGCACTAATCTCTATAAGCACCAACCACTGAAAAAAAAATGGGTTGGCCTAGTAATGACAATAAATAAATAAATAAATTCTCTATCTGTGTGATCCAAAGTAACTTACAACTCTCTCTCTCTCTCTCTCTCTCTCTCTATATATATTAGTTTTTTGTTTTTTTGTGCCATTGCCATTTTTGTGTACTGAAAACACACCAATTATGTACCTAACTGTACAGTACATTTACTGCAAATATTTTTGTGCATAATAATTGAATACACATGCACATATCAGGCTCAAGCAGTGTTATTGTAGTATTGATTTGGCATTGATATAAAAAATGTGAAATGTAAATGAAATAGGGGAAATATCCCTTTTATTTCATTTCGTTTTATTTCAAGTAATGATTAAAAAAATAGTTTTTGTTTTAATTTCAGTTAACAATAATAACCCTGGGTTCAAGACAACAATGATGCAGCATACAGTATGTTTTGTTTAGCAGGAAAAACAGATAATGTGTTCACAGATTGGTCATATTTACATAAACAGTGATTCCTCTTCAGGAACTCGGGCTGCGTCGAAAACGCTAGGGGAACGCCTTCTGCGACCCACACTCTGAATCACATGTGAAATCAGTCCAATAGCTGAACGGAACGTCACGGGCGGGTGACGTCATGACCAGGAAGCTATAAAAGCACATGCGGCGGAGCCAGCGTCAGCTTTCTGTCATTCAGCGAAGCGCTCTGTGTGTGTCAGTCATATTTATTGTTGTCTGTCTATTGTGAGAAAAAGTCTAATAAGCAGCTATGTCTAAGGCTCACGCTAAGACAAAGCATGCAAAGGGCGAGTGCAAGCCACGTTGTAGGTTGTGTGTTCCTCCCTGCCCACGTTATATCACGAGTGGGGATACACACAGCCTGTGCGTGGTTTGCTTGGGAGCGAGGCACGCAGAGTAGGCTCTTGAGGGGGCCGGCTGCCTGCATTGCGAGCGCCTCCCACAAAAGGTCCTGACTATTGGAGTGTAGAACTAGCGAGGGCAGGTCCTTCTGGGGCAGAGAGGTTCACACCGCATTACACGGTGCCCGTCTCCCCCCAGTGCCCTCGGGAGATCGTTCTGCCAACCCTGCCAGTGTTCCAGGGTGCAGCAGTCTCCAGCGAGCATATCTGTCAGTCACCGCCCGGCAACGTTGCGGCACTGAGAGGTTCGCTGCCTCTGCGGAGGTCCCCAGAGCAGCTAGTTCGGTTGTCCCCTGTCGGCGTGCAGACGCTTCAAGGCACCGAACTACCCGTTCTGGGCACACCAGAGATCAGTCTCGAGAGACTGATTCCCTTAGTAGATTATTTAGCAGCGTGGAAGCTACTGCCAAATATGTCTCAATGGGTCCTGTGTACTGTAGAAAGAGGCTACAGAATCCAGTTCAGTTCTCATCCGCCTTGATTAGGACTGGTTTGTCACGATCGATCTGAAAGACGCATATTTCCGTATCTCCATCCTTCTTCATCACAGAAAGTTCCTGAGGTTCGTTTTTGGGGGCAAAGCGTGTTCTTCCTTTCGGCCTTGCACTCTCACCCCGTACTTTCACGAAGTGTGTGGATGCTGCCCTGGCTCCGTTGCGAATTTGTCTCCTGCTTGGATCGACTCGATTCTCACTACAGTCAAGAGAGTGAAAGAAGGCCAGTCACTCTCTGTCAGGCAGTTTCAAAAACTGCTGGGTCTGATGGCAGCTGCGTCCAACGTGATTACTCTTGGCCTGCTGTACATGAGGCCCCTACAGTGGTGGCTCAAGACCAGGGGGTTCTCCCCGAGGGGAAACCCGCTTTGCATGTTCAAGGTCACGCGGAGATGCCTACGTGCCTTAGACATGTGGAGGAAACCTTGGTTCTTGGCTCAGGGCCCGGTGCTGGGGGCTCTTTGTCGCTGCGGGACTCTAGCGGCAGATGCGTCCCTCACCGGCTGGGGTGCGGTCATGAGTGGCCACCCTGCCCGCGGTCTGTGGAGTGGTCGCCATCTGGCATATCAATTGTCTAGAGATGCTGGCCGTGTTTCAGGCACTGAAACACTTTCTCCGAGACCTGAGAGGTCACCATGTGTTGGTCTGCACCGACAACACAGCAGTGGTCGTTTACATCAACCACCAGGGAGGTCTGCGTTCACGCCGCTTGTACAAGTTAGCACACCAGATACCAGGACAGACTCCTCTCACTGAGAGCAGTGCACATTCCTGGGCATCTCAATATGGAAGCAGACATCCTGTCGAGGCAGGGGCTGAGGCCCGGGGAATGGATGCTTCACCCGAGGTGGTGAAGCAGATATGGAGTATTTTTGGCCAGGCTCAGGTGGACTTGTTTGCGACACAGAAGACATTACACTGTCCCCTCTGGTTCTCTCTGATTCATCCAGCTCCACTGGGGCTGAATGCCATGGTACAGACGTGGCCGAGGCTTCGTCTGTACGCCTTTCCCCCGATCGCTCTGCTCCCAGGAGTTCTGGAAAGAGTGCGTCAGGACGGAGTCTGTCTACTGCTAGTAGCCCTCTTCTGACCGGGCCGAGTATGGTTCTCGGACCTGATTTCCCTTCTCAGCGGTTCTCCGTGGGAGATTCCCGTCAGGAGGGACCTCCTCTCACAGGCGGAGGGCACGATTTATCACCCCCGCTCGGAGCTGTGGAAGTTATGGGTGTGGCCCCTGAGGGGGCACAACTAGTAGCTTCTGGTCTCTCAACTGAGGTTGTTGAGACCATCCTCCAATCCAGAGCTCCCTCCAGAGGAAACTGTACGCGTTGAAGTGGAAACTTTTCACTTCCTGGTGTAGAGACCGCCAGCTTAACCCAGCTAACTGCGCAGTTGGTACAGTACTGGAGTTCCTGCAGGCCTGTTTCTCTACAGGGTTAACCCACTCCACCCTGAAGGTTTACGTGGCGGCCATTGTGGCCTACCATGCCCCTCTCGGTGGCATCTCAGTGGGGAGACACCCCCTGGTTACACGTTTCCTCCGCGGTGCGCTGAGGCTGAGGCCTCTCGTACGATCACGTGTCCCCACGTGGGACCTAGCAGGGGTGCTAGAAGCTCTCTGTAAGCCTCCATTCGAACCTATCGAAGATATTTCTGATCGCCACCTTACGATAAAGACTACCTTTCTTCTGGCAATAGCTTCTCTTAAGAGAGTTGGGGATTTACAGACCCTTTCTGTGGCCCCTTCCTATCTTGACTTTGTGCCCGGTTTGGCCAAAGCATTTCTGTACCCTCGTGTGGGGTATGTCCCTAAAGTCCCCTCATCAGCACCGCAGCCCATCGTACTTCAGGCCTTCAGTCCTCCTCCCTTCGGGGAACCAGACCAGCAGAAGCTATCCACTAGGAATGAAGCAAGCGCCCTTGCTTCATTCCTAGTGGATGGTAAGGGGCCATCCACTAGGAATGGCCCTAGTGGACGTATGCATCCAGTGCTCGCACTGGACACATACGTCCACAGAGCTGCCCTGTGGAGGAGGGCGGACCAGTTGCTTGTGTGCTACGGTCCCCCTAAGAGAGGTCTTCCAGCAACTAAACAGACCCTCAGTCGGTGGATAGTGGATGCCATCTCCATCTGTTATAAGTCTTCTGATCTCCCCTCGCCGTTAGGGGTCAAATCTCATTCGACTCGAAGTGTGGCAGCCACTAAGGCTTTTGTAGCGGGTGTGCCTATGCAGGACATCTGCAACGCTCCATGCCCCTTACCTTTGTTAGGTTTTATGGTCTAGACATGCAAGCTACTCCAGGCTCTTCTGTTCTCTCGCCCTAGCTGTGCAGTCTTCCACACTAGGCAGACTTGGAAATCTGGCGGCGTGGGCATTCTCGTTCCCCTAGCATTTTCGACGCAGCTCAAGTTCCTGAAGAGGAACGTCTCAGGTTACGTATGTAACCTTGGTTCCTCGAGGGAATGAGATACGGTGTCTCGGTGCCATACTTCCGGCGTCCCTGCCAGCGCTTGCTTCATTCCTAGAAGCTGACGCTGGCTCCGCCGCACGTGCTTTTATAGCTTCCTGGTCATGACATCACCCGCCCGTGATGTTCTGTTCAGCTATTGAACTGATTTCACATGTGATTCAGAGTGTGGGTCGCAGAAGGCGTTCCCCTAGCGTTTTCGACGCAGCGTCTCATTCCCTCGAGGAACCAAGGTTACATACGTAACCTGAGACGTTTTATGGTAATTAAAGCAGCTATAAAAGCTTTGGTAAAATGCGTTAGTACTTAACTAACTAACATGATGGGTCAAAAATGTTATTTAGTCTATAAATTAAAAGTCCTTGCAAAAGCGTCTCTGGAGATGTTGGCATCTACCAGCTGAAATACAGGAACTGTGGTAAATGTTTGTGGTAATTATTCAGTGCAACGGCATATATCAGAGTACTATTGTATAACCATCTGATAACGTCACTTTATCATAGTGAAGTATTTTTGTGTAATCTAGCTCAGTGCTTCTTAGCTGGTGGGTTTTGACCTAAAAATGTGTCTCAGATCTGTTCTGACGGTAGGAATAAAATGATAATAAACAACAAATAACCATATAATCATGCCCTGTAATTGGGACAGCAACAGAAACTTTTTAAAGCGTTTTAAACACTTCCCATAGCTTTAGATGTTGATGTGAAAGCTTCTGCAGTACTGCAGTAGGCCTATTAAGCCATTTCTATTTTTGTTTACATGTTTGTCATTTCAGTGTGATAAATAGTGTTGTGTTGGACCTGCACTGTTTGACAACACTGATCACTTTTGCAATTCAACAAGTGCTCTACAGATGGAGCTCTTCTCATTAAAACTTAATAAGTCTTCATCACTACAGTAAGATCAGCACTCAGAGCCGCTCCTGAGCAGGTGAAGTAAAACGCATTAAACGTGTGACTGGTTAACCCTCTGCATGCGGCCGAGGCTGAAAACGGTGGCGTTATAAATAGGGGTCTTTTCTCCTTTACTTAACAGACTACACTGACTCATGTGCGTCAGTGGGTAAAGTACAGTTGTCTGTGTCCCCTGAAGCACTATGACTTAATTTAGCTATCCACGGAAATATAATTACAATAATGCACAGACCGGATCATTCAGCGCTCCATACGACTGATTCACAGGTGCTCCGCTCACCTGAGAGGAAAGACGAAAAAACACACACAGGGGAAAATCACAACACAGTCAGATCTTCTGCTATATAATATCATTGCCAGTAAATGAACAGTTCACATGCCATGAACCAGAGCTGTCAGGCATCAGTGCTGTGATGCAGAAGAAACAAACTTAAGTCAAGCATCTCTACAGCTATTGTCTTACAGTTCTTTTCAACTGCTTACACACTAAATCTTTCCTTGTCACACAGTTTCTGAACGCAGGAATTAATATTATGCAAAGGTGTTTGCAAATGTTTGCTTTTGAGATGTGTTTGTGATATTTTGAATGCAGTGCTTCATTTAGCAAGAGACGAGTGAGGCATTTTGTATTTTGTGTGTGCAGTTCTCAGATTTGTGTGTAAAGTTTTGAAAAAAAGAGACAAAGTTTTGAAAATGTGTGTATAGACTAGTCATGTTATTATGAGTATTATAAAGATGGATATGCTCATCTTGTGCAATGACAAAAAGATGTTGATTTAATATCCTTTCAAAAACGTTGCAGATAATTTTATGACAAATGTCTAGTTTTTGAGTTTTGTTAACGGTGATTAAATCGATATATAGATATTTTACTGTATAACTGTTGAATAAGTGGAGGGATTGTGGTTTGCCAAAACACCGCAGATATAATGATGTGCTTTCTGTAGATTTGATTTGAATGATGTAGAAAGTGATCCATATTGATGCTACATAATCCTTATTGATGAAATCTGCAATATCAAAACAGTTATTGAACTGAATAATGACACTATTATCTTCTGTAGAGCTGCTTCACAGCTTGAACTGTACATTGACACTGTTATTTTTGAATTACAATTATATTATTGTATGAATAGCCATAGAAATAAATGTGACTGGTCAGCACAGATTCATTAGTGTAATAAAGCTGTAATAACACTGTAGCTAAACTAACCACAGCAGAATCATACTCATAAAGTGCTGAAAGTGACTTTATGACACTTACTTCAGTTGCTCAAATGTTTATTTTGAACAATTCTGTCCCTAAATATTACTCATAGATATTTAGTTTTAAGTGAAGCATATATTAACAGCCTCATATACTGTATATTTGCATATATCAACTCCGGTGGTCGTATCAGAGCCACACAACGCCACAATAGCCAAAAATACATTGTATGGGTCAAAATTATAAATTTTTCTTTTATGCCAAAAATCATTAGGATATTAAGTAAAGATCATGTTCCATGAAGATATTTTGTAAATGTCCTACTGTAAATATATAAAAACTTAATGTTTGATTAGTAATATGCATTGCTAAGAACTTCATTTGGACAACTTTAAAGATGATTTTCTCAATATTTAGATTTTTTTGCACCCTCAGATTCCAGATTTTCAAATAGTTGTATCTCAGCCAAATATTGTCCGATCCTAACAAACCACACATCAATGGAAAGCTTATTTAAAACATTTTTTAAATGACCCTTATGACTGGTTTTGTGCTCCAGGGTCACATATGGCATTTTACATAGGTCATGTCACCTGTAAATGTGAGGAAAAAAACCCGTTTCCATTGCAGTTTTGCGTAATATTCCTTTTTCGAATTGCCTGAAAAACCACCTCATGCGAGCGTAAAAACTTTTTTGCGATATACAGGAGATTTTTGAGAAATTGACGCGTTTCTATAAGGCGTATTTTCAATTCGCAATTTCAATTTGTGCAATTTGAAGGGTAATGGAAACAGCTATTGTCTCTTGTCCAACACAGCCTCATTGGGAATACGTGCCTCTACCTACATTTCTGCGAAAAAAACGTACCTATACAGACAAATCGCTGCAGTTTCCGGTTGAAATGACCACTAGAGGCAGTAAGACTCCAACAACTTTTATTCCTTTTCCCACAAAACATGATTTGCAGGTCCCCAGTTTCGATTAATAAAGCCTAATTTTCGTATAATTACAAGAGGAATATTATGTTATAAATTCAAAACAATTTTAACTTTGAAAACTGATACTTTTGAAGATGTCGTCACATATCCAGCTTCATATGCATGAGTTTTCTAACTCAGTAGGTTTGCGCGGTACGAACTCAGTGAAACTACAGTTTGACAGAACAGCTGGAATCTGCATATGAAAGTTAAAATAGTACGGCTGCATCAACAAATGCGTTTTTTACATCACTGTTGCATTTGTTAACACTATCGGGTAGGTTTAGGGTTGGGTTTGGTGTATGGGATATTTTCAACACGATAGAGCATTAACTTTTAGCGACAGTCCTCGGATATTTGAATTACGAACCATTGCAATATGTACCTGAAGTAGTGTAATACAAACACAGCAATACGTGCCTATATCAACGTAACAAAAACGTGCCAGGGTCACGCATTTTAGCGCCACTCACTGGATGCTTCACTTGAACGAAACGTGCAGTAAGGTACGAAATAACGGTGCTGCAGAAATGTATTTAGAGGCACACATTTCGAATGAGCTTGGGTTGCTCTTGTCTCAGAGCATGTGAACGCGCTGCCACTTCACAAAATGTGTTTGGATTCACTCTGTCGGTCTAATTGATATTTAGTGAGAAGTCTATGCTCCAGACATTCTCGATTAGCCGTGTGGTGACAGTGCTAATTCTCTTGAAAAGCGTCCCAAAAAGCCTGCCAATATGTGCACTTTACCAAGGCACGTTCATTAGAGCAACGCCGTGGCTGTAAGCAGGCCTATTGATCAGCGCGTGAATGCCATGGCGCTTTTCTTTGTGTCTTTGTGTCGCGCCGTGGCAGACTGATAATTTGAAAGACACTTTACTGCATTACAGCCTTTTACAGCATGCAGAAGCTCCCTGGTGTCGAGCTGTTTTTCTCCTTTGCTGTTGTAAGAGCGAGTTGACTGATGCACTCCAGATCAGAGTCTCTTCTGCTCATGAATTGTCCTGCAAGAACAATCTAAAGGAAAAACAGTAATTATGGTCAATAATTAAGGTCATCTATTTGTATCAAATTAATCTTTGCAAACCCATAGCCCATAGTAACATCCAACTCAATCACTTGTATTTATCAATCTTTTGCACTTTATCCATTCATTTTATCCATTTAGTAGTTGTTAGTTACTCTTGTCTATCCCTTTGTTAATAAAACCCCTTTTATTACACGTGTGTTGATAATACTGTAAGAGGCTCTACAGGTTAACGCTATCTCACAACTCTTTCAGATTGGTCAGAATACAATGTCATTCTTATTTAGTCAACAATCTTCCATGTTCTTTACCATCAAGGTGAAATTCCTGGCTGATGCCCCATAAAATAGAATGACCGAAACTAAAGATTAATATTAATAATAATGTTTAAGCCCACTAGACTGGTGGTGCTACTTAAATCTAAAATCACTACATTTAATGGTGCCCCGTCTGAGGCTATCCAACATCTGATATCACTACAGTGCACCATTTTGCAAGTCTTCTGAAGTCACACAGGGCTTTGTGAGAGAAAAGACCCGGATTTTTTAAGGCAAATTTAAGGAAAAAAATGTTAGCTAATATCAAACCTTCCCAGCGGATTCATCACAGTACATTGAGTTTCGTATTACAGGTTTTCTGAAATGTTATGTTTGCATATGCATATGATTCATTATCTGATTAAATATGCACAATTTTTTATAAATTCCATAAATTTGAATATTAGAAGAAATTGTTTAGTTTCTCTGATAAGAACCATAAGAAGATGCTTTTCATCACATTATAATCAGATATGTCCTGACATTACTGAAAAGCTGCCATGCCAAGAATATGACTTCAATGTTAATTAGTTTCAGCGACATTTATTCCTTCATTCAAACACGTTTTTTTATATTTTACTCTAAAACTCTGTTTAATCTGTTTTTGAGAAGGTCACAACTTTGGTGTTCAACATATTGTTTCAGAAACGCAAACAATTAAAGATTGAAATCTAAACTTCATTTGGTTGGTTTTATGTTGTTTATAAATATGCCTGTTTGTAAAAGGAAATTTGATTAATTAATTTGTTTTTAAAAGAGGTAAATTATCTAATAGTTTCTCATGGGTTTGAATCAGATTCAGTCAGATGCATCTTACCCACGGACTCGGGTCACCTGTGGCAGATTGTAACACGGAAACACGTTTTTGTCAGAAGCCATATTTTTAGAACCCTTCGTCACAGATACATTCTGATCATTTTGAATGAAAGGAAGCATCTTGAATCACTCCAGATAATTTCATTGGACATCTGCCTCATTTTCTCTTATCTTGAGGACCGCATAAGTAAAAAGTGGCTCATCTTGCCCCACTCTCCCCTGTACCGTGGGAGTCCTGATGCTTTTTGGAGCTCAACTGTTGTTGCTGCTGGGAAAAGACTCTTCACAATATCTCCTTTTGTGTTCTACTGTTGAAAAACATGGCGAGTAAACGCTGACAGCATTGACTTTTTCTATTATGTGACCCTGGAGCGCAAAACCAGTCATAAGGGTCCATTTTTTGAAATTGAGGTTTATGCATCATCTGAAAGATTAATAAATAAGCTTTCCACTGATGTAAGGTTTGTTAGGAGAGGACAATATTTGGCCGAGATACAACTATTTGAAAATCTGGAATCTGAGGGTGCAAAAAAATCTAAATATTGAGAAAATCATCTTTAAAGTTGTCCAAATGAAGTTCTTAGCAATGCATATTACTAATCAAGTTTTGATATATTTACGGTAGGAAATTAACAAAATATCTTCATGGAACATGATCTTTACTTAATATCCTAATGATTTTTGGCATAAAAGAAAAATGTATAATTTTGACCCGTACAATGTATTGTTGGCTATTGCTACAAATATCCCCCAGCGACTTAACACTGCTTTTGTGCTCCAGGGTCACATATGCAATCTAATATGTGGCATAGATTCCAGTGCTGATCTGACTGAGGATGATGATGGTGAGGAAGACTATGAATGTCATATATGCTATTTGTGAAAGTTCCCTCTCAACAGCAAGGTCACGGCGGCCAGATGGAGACGTGACACGGAGCCCAAGTACGGATGGTCATATTGAAATGAACCGGACCAGATCTCCGTTCCGTCAGACATGTGCTTATTTACAGCATGTTTTGCACTGATCTCATAACACTCTAAATTACCGGCCGGTCAAGGCTCCCTTCTCATAAACTCTATGATCTATAAGACATTTCATCCCAGAATCACATATGATCTGTCCATTTCCATATATCAAGCTTTAAAGGTCATATTTTAAATACAAATCACATTTAGGAACATAAACGTGTGAATTATGTATGATAGTACATTAAGTAAATTGATGCGCTCGAGACAAGAAAGTCTGGAAAAGCGTTTGATTTACTTGAGAACAATAAATGTGCAGCTGTTTTGCTTTTCACTCTTATGTGACCTTTTCATGCTTTCTTTTACTAATAAATGTGGGATTGTGTTGATGTTTATGTGAACAGCTACAAAATAACTAACGCTATATGATCGACAGACCAAAAGTTTGTGCTGCAGATCATCTTTATGTCTCAATCTACTAAGTAAATAATATTAAGCTTACTTAAAAATAAAATAAAATACATAAATCAAATTAGTTTTATCACAATGATGAACTGAATGCCAATGATTTTTAAGTATCATTGAGATACTATTATATTTTTTGTTCATATTTTAATTTAAATGTTTTTATTTTTAGATTTTGTTTTAATTTTAGTTAACATTTTTAGAAATTGTGTTTTGTGCTTTTGTCATTTTTAATCTTTTTGTTCTCTTTAAATTTTTTTTTTTAAATTTCAGTTTTAGTTTTTTAGTAGATGAAGTTTAATGAAAATGAGAAATGTTGCCTTTTCTTTCTTTTTAATGTAATGCAGGTTTGTTTATGGTTTTAGTGTGTTAACCATAATAACCCTGATGAACGCAGTTTGAAAATAAGAAAATAAATGCCAAAAATCTACTCATTTACTGTAAGAGTTTCTCTGACAGATTCAAATATTTTCTACTTTGAGGCCTTAAGCAAAGAGAGGCGAGTATTGGGCAGAGATGTCAAGAAATGATCAGTTAAGAAGTAGAGCGAGTGAGACAGAGACGGACAGACAGCGAGGGTTTGTGGGTCATCCGTAGGTTCCCTCGAGAGCGTCTGTGTGCAGCTGGAGAAAGATCTTCACTGTAATGGCAAACAAGAGCATTTCTTTAAGGCCAGTGGAGATTTCTAACCTTTGCTTGACATGCGGAAAAGGTTGAGTCCATCGCATCCCAGCGCAACACATGCACCTTCACTAAAACACTGCCTCCCCGTCCGTCTGCGCTCACTCCCATCACCCAGTGCCAGTTAGTTTAGTTGCTAATTACCATAAATGGGTCACAAAATAGATGGTCAGTGAAATGAGCTGCTGATATTGGTCATTTTAGTCTTTATTTAGTATTTATCTAAAATGAGGCTTTTCCCAGCCCTGTTACCAAAATGTGGCCTAAATTTTGAGACAAAATTTAGTACCAATTTAAACCGTCACATCTAATAGTAAACGTTCTCAGAACGTTCTGACAAGGTTCTCTCAAAGTTATGAAGGATTTTTCTCTCTCTAAAACATCATAGTTGGACATTCTTCTAGCATGTTTAAATGTTACTTGTTTCAGAACATTCAAAAGTAGCATTCCCATAATGTTTTCAAAATGACAAAATGGAATGTTCACAAGACCAAGAAAAAACATTTATGATACATTTAAAAAACTGTATCAAGTCAATGGGAATGTTGGCAAAATGTTGTTAAAACATATTTTTGTTTGTTAGCTGGGCTGAATCATTAAACAATGAACAAAACTAAGAATAAAATTAAATGTGAGATGGGTAATAGTAACATGGTTGCCAGTTCCACCTAAGCTCGAACTCATTAGGTACTAAATGGTGACAACTAATTAAAGAGATAATAGTAAAAAGTCAAGTAATAATATATTGTGATTTTCAGTGTTGTGCAGTAAAGGTCCAGACCTTTGAGGGACAGACAGTTAGCAACATTTTATAGCAGTTTATATCTTATAGTCCTCAAAAACTTTTTTCTTTTTTTTTTTAATATACAAAGTATCATGAATATAGAAAACTGTTATGTGGACTCTTGTAAATTATAAATAAAATGCAATGCTGTAATACTGCAAGACACTAAATACACTGTGAACATGTTGGTTGTGAATCACCACCAGATGAAGATTTCCGATCTGTTCCTGAAGAAGCAGAGCCGGTGAGCAGTGAGAAACATGCTGGACCAGGAGAAGCTCCGAGACGAGAACCTGTTGAAAGACAAAGCCTTTTATTTGATTTCTGAAGCTGCGGCTCCCGTGGGATTTCTGCACGCTCCGCTTCAGTCCTGAGTGTAATTTTAGCTCTTCCTTTATGTGAAGCGTAAACTGCAGCTCAGTTCTTCCCTCGGCCAGCAGCACTGAGAGTAATGGAGAAGTGTTAGGACGGATACGAGGCCTTGAACACGTACTGATGGGGATTCACGCTTTGATGTATGCAAATCTGTCCACCGAACACACCGTCAACGTGACGCAACACGGCATGCTGGGAAAACCAGCTTTGATTACAGCCAACAGCCAGAATATTCATCCTGATGACATTACATTTCCAACAATAGAAATCAATGCTGTAGTTAATAGTGATGCTTACACTGAAGCTTTGTTTCAACATCCTAACTGCACTTCTACATACAGTATCTAGGCAGCATCTCTGTGTCATACAGCTATAGCAGAGGAACGCATATACGACTCTCTTCACAGCTGATTTAAATAGAGTTTAATGTTTGCATGTTCTGAAAAAATCTTGATAGTCCTATCATAAAAAAAATACTGCACAGGAATTGGGTAAACAGTCTGTTTTGCAGAGTTTTCGATTTATTTATGTATTTATTTATCTTTTTTTTGGGGAACTGATGGCTTTTATATTGCCTTTAATGAGGCTATGGAATATGTCATAAAGCATGGCTAAAAGCCAAATAAAAAAATAAAAAAATGATGGAAAAATATAACATTATAGTGTTAAATAATGCTTAATTATTCAAATTATATGTATATAGGTTGGTGGATGTCTCTTCAGGATTATGGTTAGTTTATTTCTTCACACAGACTTCTATCTCTACACAAGTGAAATATCATAGTACTTCTGGAAAGTGGAAGGGTTGATATGCTCATGTTAAAATATTTGGTGGTTTTGTGGTCACTCACTCGCTCGCTCACTCTCACTCACTCACTCTCACTCACTCTCACTCACTCACTCACTCTCACTCA
Organism: Sinocyclocheilus grahami; assembly: GCF_001515645.1. Taxonomy (NCBI): domain Eukaryota; kingdom Metazoa; phylum Chordata; class Actinopteri; order Cypriniformes; family Cyprinidae; genus Sinocyclocheilus; species Sinocyclocheilus grahami. Next base: position 728,622 of record NW_015505692.1, read on the forward strand.
CTCACTCACTCACACTCACTCACTCACTCACTCACTCACTCACTCACTCACTCAGTCACTCACTCACACAACACACTCACACACACACACTCAC